>NC_142945.1:15423610-15426110 GCF_046866305.1 Octopus bimaculoides | reverse complement strand
GTTTTAAATATTTAAAATAAAATTTTATAGCATTGGTTTGGATAAATGGGGGAATAGTTTATTTTTTTAATAACAGGAAATAAATTTTGCCAGTTGTTTCATTTCGCTCCAAGTGTGAAGTGGTCAAGGAGAAGACATTGTGTAGTGGTCACATGACTGAATTTGGGCTTTAAGAAAGGATCTTGAATACTCTCCATGGGTTAAATATTTTAAAAAGTAGTATGTACTCTTCAGTGTAGAATAATTATACCAAATAAACCAGAGTCTGCAATAAAACAAACAAATTGACTAAACATCCATTTCACATCTAAATCTGTCTATGAGGAAAGCTTGAAGTTCTTTGAATAGGCAAGTCTCTGATGTCTGCCACACAGGGCAATGAAAACTCTGTTTCAGGTGAAAATATGTTTACAGCGTGTCTGCTGGCTTAACATGGCTGGACGGCGAGTAGAAAAACTCGGTTTTTCTCTACCTTATATATGTATGTATGTATATATATATATATATATATATATATATATATATATATATATATATATATATATATATATATATATATATATATACATATATATATATATATATATATATATATATATATATATATATATATATATATATATATATATATATATACATATATATATATATATATATATATATATATATATATATATATATATATATATATATATATATATATATATATATATATATATAAATATATATATATATATATATATATATATATATATATATATATATATATATATATATATATATATATATATGGTGCGTGTATATATATTCTGTCATTCTTTTATTTGTTTCAGTCATTTGTTTATACGTTATATATATATATATATATATATATATATATATATAAGGTATGAGATGAGAATTTATGGAAAAGTATCCCATAGAAACACAACAGACTGTTAAAGATGGAGAAGAGATGTTAAAATTTTTAAAAAAGAATCTTAATACAAGCACACGATCGTTTCGAACAGTAATATTAGCATGTAAATAACATGGTAGAATAATTAGAAATTAATTAAATTAAATTAAATTAAATTAATTAATTACATATTACTGTTCTCCTCAGTGCAGAAAAAGAATGCATCAAAAAATTATTATTATTGTTACATAACACTTGATGGAGGAAGTAGCAAATAACATATTCGGATATAAATATTTTATTCTTATAGAAAATCATGAGCATACTCCAAAAAAAAAAAGAAAACAAAATTGTTGTTGAGTCTAGTTGTGAAAGAACTAAAACTGATGCAGCTAACGGTTATTTGAAAATATAAGTGAAAGATGTTTTAGAAACATTCCCTCTATATAAAAATAAGTATTTAAGAAATATACACACCAAATAAAGCATTTATCATAGAAGAGAGATAGAGATGTCCAATGAGATAGCATAGTTATATTTAAATCAGTTTATGACTTGTGAGTTATAAGCTATATAAGTAATATAAGGTATGGTGTTTATTTAAAGAAGTTATTTTTAAGAAAAAGAAATTTTGTGCGAGAATAAAGAAATGAAAACTAGCTAATGTTGTTTTCGTTAGGCTACTTAAATGCAAACGAAACAAACGGAGTTAATTAGAGAGTAGCTCTATATATTGGAAAAAAAATGATTTAAGTGTAAAAACTTATATTCATTTGTGTCAATTGTATATCAGATAAACAAATAAAAATAGAAGTAAAGTTGTTAATATTACAGAAATTAAGAGAGTAAATACTTGCTGTGGCTAAAAATATTGAAAAAAAAAGAAAAAATCGTTTCAGGATAATGAAAACGAAATTGTAAAGTATTCAAAAAATAAAGAGATAAGCAATGTAGGGGATGATAAATCTGAGACAAAGTCGTAAAGATATTTTGTTTTTTAAAGAAAATTATAATTATCGGTATCTAGTACGTTGACTATGTTTTTTATAAATAGTAAAAAGATAGAATAAAAGTTGAGAACGTAGTTATGCATAAAAGAAGTTGGAAATATAGTAATAAAGGTTGTCTAATTGATATAAGGTAATAGGGAATTGTGAATGTGAAATAAGAAATTTTTTTATATATGGAGTAAAGGGTGCAAAAAATAATAAAAAAACGATATCTGTAAGTACATATATTTTGTAGAAGAGTAGGGGAACAATAATAATTATTGTTATATATGTGTAAGCATATATCAACTGTAAGATGTAATTGAATATCAGGAAGGTTGGTCTAGAAGGAATAGAATGTTAAAAGTGGTTAGGTTTTGCTTTATATTTTTTTTCAAATGAGGTGAGTTTTCTTATTTGAAAATGTTAGGAATGGTTAGGTTTTGGCTTATATTTTTCAATGAAGAAGGTTTCCTTATTTAATCTAACTTGTGTTGGTGTTCCAATGGCACATTGATAGAATGGAAAGATTACAGATTGTGGTAGCATTTGCTTTGCGCATTTCTCAATATGTTCACTAAAGAGTATCATTCTGCATTCTGGGAATACAATC
>NC_142945.1:15416110-15421110 GCF_046866305.1 Octopus bimaculoides | reverse complement strand
TATTTGCACGTCTTTAATTGCTGTCTATACTTCCAATTACTATTATTTATAATTCTAGTGCACGAAGTTCAAATTTTTATTTCTCTACCCGCCTCACTTTCTGTTTCCTGTACACATATAAACACATGCGTGCGCACACACACACGCGGACAGACATAGAGAAAGTGATACAAACATACATAGACACACATATATTCACGCACACACACACACACACACACATACGTGTGTGTATGCGTGTGCGCGCACTTGTGTGTGTGCGTGTGTGCGTGAATATATGTGTGTCTATGTATGTTTGTATCACTTTCTCTATGTAATATATATATATATTATGTGTGTGTGTGTGTGTATAACCACACACGTATAGGAAGAAAAACACAAAGATAGTTGTGTAAAGATGTGCATGTGGAGGCGCAATGGCCCAGTGGTTAGGGCAGCGGACTTGCGGTCGTAGGATCGCGGTTTCGATTCCCAGACCGGGCGTTGTGAGTGTTTATTGAGCGAAAACACCTAAAGCTCCACGAGGCTCCGGCAGGGCATGGTGGCGAACCCTGCTGTACTCTTTCACCACAACTTTCTCTCACTCTTACTTCCTGTTTCTGTTGTGCCTGTAATTCAAAGGGTCAGCCTTGTCACACTGTGTCACGCTGAATATCCCCGAGAACTACGTTAAGGGTACACGTGTCTGTGGAGTGCTCAGCCACTTGCACGTTAATTTCACGAGCAGTCTATTCCGTTGATCGGATCAACTGGAACCCTCGTCGTCGTAAGCGACGGAGTAACAACAACAACAAAAATGTGCATATAAGAGGATTGTTTAAACTGCATCATTTATAATTACGTTATTTGGTATGTTATGAGATCAAAGTTAACCGATGTGACCGATAGTTTAGGGAAATGGATGTGGATATAATCGAGATGAAAGAATAGGAGTTTTGTGGGTGTAACTCTAGTTTAATTTCAAGAAAAAAAATGATGCAAATATTTCTAGTTAGGTAAAGTATATAGAAATAGACTTCTATATCGAGCAAAGGTTTGATACAAAATCAATTGGTGTTGTGTCTGTATGCTTAGTTATAAGTAAATCAATAGTTTGTGAACGGAGCTAAATATTTTACGAGGGAGGGATAATAGATAGAATATTCGCGTTTTAGTAATTACAGATGATCTTATAACACAAACTACAGAAGTAAACATGAAACTAAGCAGACATCAAGGATGAGATTAAACACAAATTACAGCGACAATGTTAAGGGTGATCAAAGAGAAGGATGATAATAGTTGACAAGAACAAGAACAAGAACAACGATACTACTACTACTATAGGCACAAGGCCTGAAATTTGTGGGGAGGTGGGATAGTCGATTACATCGACCCCCGTGTTTCACTGGTACTTAATTTATCGATGCAGAAAGGACGAAAGGTAAAGTCGGCCTCGGCAGAATTTGAACCCAGAACGTAAAGACGGACGAAATACCACTAAACATTTTCCTCGACATGCTGACGATTCTGCCAGCTCGCTGCCTTCTTCTTCTTCTTCTTCTTCTTCTTCTTCTTCTTCTTCTTCTTCTTCTTCTTCTTTTCCTTCTTCTTCTTCTTCTTCTTCTTCTTCTTCTTCTTCTTCTTCTTCTTCTTCTTCTTCTTCTTCTTCTTCTTCTTCTTCTTCTTCTTCTTCTTCTTCTTCTTCTTCTTCTTCTTAATAATGATAATAATAATAATAAGAATAATAAGAAAGCATTTTTTAAATAATAATAATAATAATAATAATAATAATAACAACAACAACAACAACAACAATAACAATAACGATAACGATAATGATAATAATAATAATAATAATAATAATAATAATAACAATGGTTTCTAATTTTGGCACAAGGCCAGCAAGTTCGGAGTGAGTGGGTAAATCGATTACATTGATCACAGCGTTCAGATGGCACTTATTTTATCGACCCTGAAAGGATAAAAGGCGAAATCGACCTCGGCAAAATTCAAAACCAGAACGTAAAGGCGGACGAAATATCCCTAACCATTTTGCCCGGAGTGCTAACGATTCTGCCAGCTCGGCGCCTTAATAATAATAACCCCTTCTACTAAAGGTATAAGGCCTGACATTTGGAGGGGGAGGGGGACAGTCAATTAGATCGACTCCAATACGCAACAGGTACTTAATTTATTGACCCCGAAAAGATGAAAGGCAAAGTTGGCCTCAGCGGAATTTGAAGTCAGAACGTCGCTACATTAATAATAATAATAATAATAATAAAATATTCAGACAAATACATAACAAAAACACCAGGACTTACAAATATATATAACGTACAGAAAATGCATTACTGGGCACTGTACACATCCTACGCAAAACACTTTCAATACAGTAACCATAAGAGCACCACAGCAAACCACAGCACATACCCAAGGCACACAGAGCTGCGCTCGGTAGTGAAGTGAAAGCACGTTATAAAAATAAAACTACTGAACAATAATAATAATAATAATAATAATAATAATAATAATCCTTTCTATTAAAAATACAAGGCCTGAAGATTTGGGGGAGGGGACTAGTCAATTACATCGACCCTCCAGTGTTTCTCTGGTACTTAATTTTGTTGTGGAGGGATCCTGACCCCCCCCCCCCCTCCCACGGGACTGAAAGTGGACTAGCGCATTTCAATAAAATAAAGAAACTGTGTGAACATGGAGTTATTTGGAACCAGGATATATATATATGCAATATGAAAGTTTACCCAATATATATATATATACAATATGAAAGTTCACCCAATGTAATGGAGCTAGAGAAAGAACCTCATGGAATATATAAGTTTGTGTGGGTCTAATTCCGCAACAAAGAACAAACATCGATCTCTTGGCGATAACATATTCAAATTTCTATCACTACATTAAGCAAATTTATGGTCTAAAATGATCGACCATGTTTCCGTTGTCTGTTTGTGGTTGATTAAACCTTGTTTACACTTCAGGGAAATCTCCTCCTGTGCATTGCCACGGTATACACCAGTTAAGTCTTAGTCGAATAATTCTGGTATATCCGAATACAGGCCTTTGAAAGAGCGGAAATTTTCCCTTAGCTAAGCCATTCAATATTCCCCGTGTATTAGTTATTGTTATATGCTTTTCCCACCACTTCAACCACTTCTGGAGCTGTAGGAAACTGTTCCGATTCATCATACCTCTTAAATCATTCAACAAAATGCTCATGAAATTTCGCAAGTATTTTCTGTAAATCAAAAACTACACACTTAACTGAGTCCTAAAATCAAAGAAAAAGACATTATATTGGCTTTAATGTTACATCACGTATTTGCTAATAGCATTAAGAGAAAAAATTTGATTGAACAAGATGAATCATGGCTGCGCGGGCGTGCCGATTATGTACAACATTGTGAAGGAGCACAAAGACTAATTAAAAGCGATTCACTTCTTTTTACAATTTTCAGCTTCAACAAATGAAAATAGTTTCTTTAACCACAGTAAAACAGAATATTTACTTGAATTGACGAATGTAACTTTCTTATCAATTACAGAAATAAAGAATTATAAACAAATATTTCAAATGTAGAATTTTAGATAAAATCCATTAAACTCTGCAGTAATAGGGTGTTATAGATGTTTTATGTTATATTTTTTTATGCTAAAAGGACAGATTAGCAAGAAGAATTGTCGGCAACCTAATATTTCTATATTATTAACACCTAATACCAGGCCTACGGTGGCAGAACTAGTAGCGCATCCGGCAAGTTACGTTACATTATTCAGTGCATGTCGTTAACATTTCTGCATTCAAGCCTCATTCTAATCGGCGTTTTTTTTTTTAAAATTCTACTGGAGTAGATAAAGTACTAGTCGTGTTAACATTTTACTCCAGGGTAGACCTCAGCTGATCAAAGATCTTCAAACTATGGTCGTTCTGTCGTCTTTTAGAGATCTTTGTATATCTAGGAAAACATTAACTAATGAGTCTCCACTCCATTTTTTCAAGGCTGTCGAATGAAATTTGATGGAAAATTGGCTAATATTTCTGATAAGCCTAGCGACTTCTTAGAGTCTCCCTTATTAGCAAGGCAATAGAGTCTCCCTTATTAGTTGCAAGGCAATCTCTGTCCTATTGCTGTTTATGTCTAAGATTACAATAGTTTTTGTATGCGATCATTATATGTGTATGAATGGGGTGAATCTTTAACATATTAATTTATGATGTGTCAAATTATGACAGGGTGAGATCAGATGGACATTGTCTCAGTGTCTGATATAATTTAAACAAGGGTTTAGAGAAACCACCAAATGTATTGTCTGAGAAGGATGAGCGATAATAAAATCAACACTTGTAACACAAGTGTAATCGATTTAATCGGTCAAAATCTGTGGCTTTCTTTGTGTGTAAGATTCATTATTGCGTTAGATGGCTTTTATTATAAAGTGATACACACGGAAACCGCTTATTTACTTTGTTGAATTCTGTGAAAGACTGCAATACTACTTTTTCCATAAATTTCTGTCAAATATCCTGCTGACAAAAGCTAGTTACCTGAAGGGATACAATAGAATGCAAAGTAATTAATAAACTATTTGCAGATCTGTTGCGGACAAGATGAGCCTGGAACATCCAATTAGTTTCATATTGTTCTGGAATGTCAGCCAAGTATAATTAAAATAATTATTAAATGTTACTTTGAAATACTAAACGAAATTATTTCCTTTTCCTTTCTACTCCTCCTTTCTTTGTCCTCCTCTTACTCATCCTCCTTTTTCATCCATTTGCCTTTGCACCTTCTTCTCTCTTCCTTCTGTTTTTATCCAGCGACACTTTATGACTGCCTCATCCTTCGCCCTGGCGGCAAATAAAAGAAGTCACCACCACCACCACCACCACCACCACCATCATCATCATCATCATCATCATCATCATCATCACTACTATTATTATTAAGGGTATTAATTTTGGGTTTTACTCCCCTACATTGATTGTTTTCACTGCA
>NC_142945.1:15393610-15413610 GCF_046866305.1 Octopus bimaculoides | reverse complement strand
TCTTTCTCCCTCCTCTCTCTCTCTTTCTCCCTCCTCTCTCACATATACACTTCACTTGGTTTCTCTGTATCATGTACCCCATTCTTTCTGCTACTGCTATAGGTCAGTACCTCGCTCTCTATAACATGCATACACACATCACATATCTCTCTCTGTCTCCCTGTCATCTACACACTTTACTTTTTTCCTCTCAAACACATACAGTTCCTCTCTCTATCATATATTTTACTCTTCCTTGCTCTACCGCATACATTTCACACTTTTTCTGTCTATAACATATGCATACTTCACAATTTCTTTGACATATTCAAAATTTCTCCATCTTTTCACGTGAGTCTTTCTCTTTAATCTCTACTTTCTCTCCTTCCCCATTTCTCTCCTGCATTTGTCTTTAACTTCCCTCATCGTAACTCTCCTAGTTCAGAGACTAAAAATTATTTCTGGTGATTCGAGAAAGCTTCACGATTCGAATTTGTTTAATATTTTGCTCAGGGAGTTAATATTTCGACACAAATATCCGACTAAATTACAAAAAGTAAATAATAATAAATAAAAGTTTAGAGGACGTAAACAGACGGTCGTATCGATCTAGGTAATTGAGTGGTAATTCATTTTTATTGACCCCCAAAAGATAAAAGCTGGGCATGGCATCAGTGTCATTTGAACTCAGAAAGCCGAATAGATACTACAAGATATACTTGCACTGCTTTCTAACCATTCGGCCAAATTCTTTTGGTTTACGTTCGCCATTAATGTATATTGTTTCAATAGGGATAGAGACATGAGGGGATACACAGACATAGTCATATAAATGCTAAGGGTGGCGTGGCGACGTTATACAATATATTGCTACACATTAAAATGGTTAATATATACAGATAAATAAGGTGGCTAGCTTGAAGAATCGTTACCGCATCTGACAAAATGCTTAGCGGCATTTCGCCCGTCTTTACGTTCTGAGTTCAAGTTCCACCAAGGTGGACATTGTCTTTCATCCTTTCAGGGTCGATAACATAAGTGCCACATGAGCACTGGTATTAATGTAATCGATTTAATCCCTCCCCCGAACTTGTTGGCCTTGTGCCAAAATTTGAAGCCAATATATACAGTTAAGTTCTATATATATATATATATATATATATATATATATATATATATATATATATATATATATATATATATATATATATATCAACTTTAAATAGAGCTCAAAACTGATCCGTTGAAAATACTTTATTACAACAGCAATAATAATAATAATAATGAAATTGAGACATGTCTATATTCTTTTGCCAAAGTTTTGGTGAAAAAAATATATTTAAACATATATATATATATATATATATATATATATATATATATATATATATATATATAATTAAAATAGAGAACGTATATATATAAACATATATGTATACATATATAAAATACACACACATACGCACACACACATATATATACATATATGATTAAAATAAAATACATACATACGCACGCATACATACATAATTAAAATACACACACACGCATTCATAATTAAATATATACATATGTAAATAAAAAGGGATATAAATGAAAGTAAGAGTAATCCGCTCACATGTTGGTGAGAAATCGTGACCTGAGTTTTTACAGGGCACCGCATGACCCTTACCCAACTTCTCCTTCGAAATACTCTGCATCCATGTGCTCAAAGTGTAGAGTTCTAAAAAACTGTCCGTGTGTAAACTCAGATGTCCGTGTGGGTTAGAAAGGATTCACGTTCTCTGATATATAAAGCAGAAGTGTTTATAGTCTATTAATTTTACTGACTGAATTGATCTATCTTATAAATGCTACAGACATCTCGGTATTCCATTTTTATTTTCTAAAATATTTTCTTTCTAAAAAACAAGACAAAAAGTGACACATTTAATTGTCTAAATTATTCGAACAATTAACCACAATTTAATAGCTTGGAAAATTAAAATTCATATCACAATAATTCATTCAAGAGATTTGACGTGTAATATATTTCAGTTGAGTGCTAGCTGATGTTATGTAATAAGCAGGTTAATAAGATATAACCATTGGCAAGACAAGTCTACTTTTACCTCTCGACACAGCATTTGCTTTGTATACTGCTCGCTATGCTCTTCGATGTATCACACGCATGATAGGCAAAGTGAGACGCGAATTTTCGAAAGTAGTTAAGTTTCTATATGATTTCATTTCTTACACAGACAAAAGAAAAGTCTGAAGGGAATTAGCACTGCAAGCAAAGAGTAATAACTATAATTGAAACCAATACATTTATAGACGAGTATGTTTAAATGTTCCATTTATTACTGCCGTTTTTCTACGAACTCATCTCTTTTTTTGCCTTGAACGAGGTATTGGTTGTATATAATCTCTCTTCAATTCTTAGCTTCTTCATCTTTCTTAATCTCGCATTCCTAACTTCTGACACTGTCATAGTTTCGTTCTCCACATTCTCAAGTTTTCTCTCATTTTCTTGCCTACAGTTCTAACGACAACATCAATTCATATCATAATTTCACTGTCATACGAAAGATAAAGCTCGCTAAAACTAGATACCGCATTTCTTATAGTAATCGAACTGAACATCACCTAAGGATTAATTGTTGCCGACACAGACCTACGACGGTTTTCTTTGGATTCCAGATGCTATCGTTGTGACCATGGACACTACACGGCGCCAGAAATGTCGAAATCTCTGAAATCTAGACTACATGGCGCGAGAAAATGTCAAAATCTCCAATTTCTTCTGAGAAACCATCCGACCTTCTATTGATTCAACAGCTTCCAAATCAAACTTTTCATTAACTTCGAACGATTATTAAAGGAAATACGGTTAATGATATTACAATTTGATTGATATATGTTAAAAGCGTAACACATCTAATATCACACAAATATGTGGCTTCATTGATATGTTTGGTTGTGAAGCCATCACATTTAATTAGATTGTAACTACAGCTTAAATACTAGAAAATTACCCTTAAACAATAAATGTAATTTAATATCACTATCGGCTCATTGAGAAATTCTCTTTCGAGTCTATCGTAACAAACACGTTCCATTTCATCAATATATC
This sequence comes from Octopus bimaculoides, assembly GCF_046866305.1. NCBI lineage: Eukaryota > Metazoa > Mollusca > Cephalopoda > Octopoda > Octopodidae > Octopus > Octopus bimaculoides. The sequence goes on along the minus strand of NC_142945.1, from coordinate 15,410,516 downwards.
AGTTATTTTCTTAATCCTCAGTTAATCTTTAACCGATAGTTGTGAATTTTCTGATTTGTGAATATTTCGTGACTGAAATAGCAAGAAACTGCAATGAAATAAAAACTTCAGAATCTTTAAATTTAAATGAATAAAGAAGCAAAAGATATATATATATATATATATATATATATATATATATATATATATATATATATATATACATACACATACATATATATACACATGCATATATGTATATATATATATATATATATATATATATATATATATATATATATATATATATATATATATATATATATATATGCGACATACATACATATATATGCGCGCTCGTGTGTGTGTGTTTGTGTGTTTGTGTGAATATATGGAAATACAGATACATGCTTACATTGAATAAGTAAAAGAAGCAAATGAAGTTAGGTTGAAGAAAACAATAAATTTTCAATTTAAATTTTTACACGGAATCTACGGTTTCATTACACAGGTGTTAATTGCAATCGAAGTGAATATCCCGCCTACACCGCCTTTCAGTTATAATCACATTTTAAAGACGAAGAAAACAATATATAACATTCCAAGGAAGCATTTCTTGAAGAAATACAATTAGAATACGAAAGATGTTCAACATGATTTTCAAATATCTGTTTGTTAGTTATTTTTCGAAGAAGTCGTGGCCGTGACGAAAAATATTTGCTCTTTAAAGGTTGTAGATGATTAAATACAGAAGATACATACAAACATGCTCTTTCTCTATTGCCAAGAAATTATGAAATAAAACTGAACAATGACATACATACATGCATATACATACTAAAGCTACATACAGGTGCAGGTGCGGCTATGTGGTAAGAAGCATGCTTCCCAACCACACGGTTCCAGCTTCAGTCCTAAAGCGAGGCACCGTGGGCATGTGTCTTCTACTATAGCCACGGGCTGACTACAGCCTTGTGAGTGGATTTGGGAGACTGAAACAAACTGAAAGAAGTCCGTCGTATATATATATACATACACGCACACACACACACACACACACACACACACACACACACACACACACACACACACACACACACACACACGCACACACACACATATATATATATATATAAATATATATATATGTATGTGTGTCCCTGTGTGTGTGTGTGCGTGTTTGTCCCCACGCCCGCCTGACAACCAGTGTTGCTGTGTTTACGTCCCCGTAAACTTGCCGTTCGGCAAAAGAAACCGATAGACAGGAAAAACTAAAAAAGTAAGTCCTGAGGTCAATTTGTTCGACTAAAAACTGTTCAAGGCTGTGTCCCTGCATGGCCGCAGTCAAATGAGTGAGACAAGTAAAAGATGAATGATATACATTAACACAAACACGCATATAAACATATGTGTACGTTTTTGTTTTTGTCTATCGTTGTTTATTTACAATGCATTTATTAGTAACGGTACACAACACACAACAGACGTTTATATATATTCTTTTATTCTATTCCTTGTTTCAATCATGTGACTGCGGCCATACTGGAGCTCAACATTTTAGTCGAACAAATCGACCCCAAAACATTTTTTTTTGAGCCTGGTACTTATTCTATCGGACTCTTATGCCGAACTACTAGATTACAGGGACGTAAACACACCAACAATGATTGTCAAGCGGTGATGAGGGGTGGACAAACACAGACACAAAGATACACACACACACACACACACACACACACACACACACACACACACACACACACACACACATACATATATATGTATATATATATATATATATATATATATATATATATATACCAGAGGCTTCTTTCAGTTTCCGTCTACCAAATCTATTCACAAGGTTTTGGTCAGCCGAAGGCTATAGTAGAAGATACTTGCCCGAGGTGCCATGAAATGGGATTGAATCCCGGGAAGCAAGCTTCTTACCACATAGTCATACCTATGTATATACATATATGCGTGCGTGTGTGTGTGTATGGATGGATGTAGGTTCTAGCTTTGAAACCATCCGTGTTGATGTGCATCTTATGTGAAAGTCGCATCTCAGCCTCCGACTAAAAAAATACAAAATAGACACACACACATACACACATATATGCAAATACACACACACACACATACACACATATACACAAATATACACACACATACACGCATATACACAAATACACGCACACATACACACAGACACGCACACACACTCACATATACACAAATACACACACACATACACACAGACACGCACACACACAACACAGGTATACATACAGGCGCGCACACATACACAACGTACATATACGCACACACAATCTCTCATTCTCTCATTCACACACACATACACATACACAAATGCACTCTCTCTCTGTCTCTTTCTCTCTGTCCCCCTCTCTCTCCCTCTGTCTCACACAAATGTATTAATCGATTACTACACCTAGATAATTTTATAAAAAAATCAATCCGTAAATATTATTGAAGGAAGAGGTACATGGGTGGAGAGAGAGAGAGAGAGAGAGAGAAAGAGAGAGAGAGAGAGGGAGAGAGAGAGAGAGGGGGGGAGTGAGATTATATAAGGCAACAGGAAAGTACTAACTAAATAGTAAACTTATGTAAAGAAAAACACATATACACATACAAAACAAAACAAAAGAAAAACAAAATTAATCACATATATATAACCCTTTCTTAATATTAACGCAACTCTGTTGCCGATAGCTGGTAATGATATCAGCGTAATTACAATGTCAGTTATACATTTCCAGTGTGATTATAGGTAAGCTGTAAATGTCTAACAAAATTTCGAAATGTTCTAATGTAATAAGTATGGTTATAATTCTAGTGCTCAGTAGTTCAGTCTGCTCAGATCAAACTTATATATTAACTAGATACGGTAATTTCGTACTTATTGTCTTCGAATCAAGACAAAAAGATTTTCTGGATGACGTAGAAAACTAGAATACTGTATATTAAAAACTAAATAGTAAAAAAAAATCCAATAAATAGACAAAGCAAGCAGTAATCAAGTTGAAATACGATTAAAACATGTTTATATAATGTAAGTAATAATAGTATTAAGAAGAATGTTGAGCGTTATAAATCGGTAGAATATATGATGAACAAAGCATAATTTAAGACAAAACACCAACAGTTTCGATTGCAGTGCAACACACTAAACGAAAAAGCATGACCATGCACAAAACGTGCGTGTGTATGTACAGCTTTCGTCACTAGCTGGTGATTGCCTCACACTGAGGACGGGTAGCATCCAGAAACCTAGGTCTGTCAGTATCACGTGAGGCTGGAGATGGGATGCTATCCGTCATCAGAAGGGAGCGATGACCTCCCTTGCAAATGCTATATATGGACACAGACTGCGTGTCGTTACTTTCAAACCATACTTTCAAACCCACCACTGTAAGCATAAACATAACGTGTATTTATATGCAAACAAAATAAGAACCACTGCCTAAGTTTACCCTTCCTAAAAACTCATCCTTAGAACGAATATACCTACCTATCCACCACTGGACAAAATAACATGAATCTTGGAAGGCTTGAAGGCACACTCAACATCCAAACTCTATCTACCCATCCCTACAGAACACTGAAGAGATGGAGCTAGCATGGAAGATATCGTGGCCTCTTGGCAGAAACGGCGTAAGGAACTGATCTTTTAATCTTTTACTCTTTTATGTATTACTAGTATATATTTGTGTAGCACACAGTCTCTGAATGTGTATGTATTCTTATAATATTCCCTTTTGTTTTGGAATAAATAGACATAATAGAATGTCTACCTGCTGATGTACGTCATTTTTGTATCCCCTCCATTTTCTTTTTGCCGTATACACACACACACACATATATATATATATATATATATATATATATATATATATATATATATATATATATATATATATATATATATATATATATATATATATATATATATATATATATATATATATATATATATATATATATATATATATATATATATATATATATATATATATATATATATATATATATAAATGTAATAAATGGAGTAATACGCATATGTTTCGAAGATTATAAATGGTTCTTTCTAAAGGAATAAGTGATGTTGATAAAGATGTAATCTACTCTTCAGGGAAATACATAGGATCCAACTTAACCGTAAGACATTTTAACCGAATGTGATAACTGTAGTTAGAGAAGATTGCTACGTATCTTATTTGAAAAAACCGTTGGAGGTTGCAACGCTACGAGACAGTACGTTGGACAAGGAGGGAAAAAAAAGAAGGAAAAGAAGGAATTTAGAATTTAGAATGGGAAGTCAATAAGATGATTTAAACCCAATAGAAATGGGAGAAGAGTATTTTATGTATAATGGGACCACAAAGGGGAATTAATCTTGTATTTATACATGCATTTCCCAGTCATAAACACGCACAAGGTTAGATTTGGATTTTCAAACACTAAAGATATCTCGCAAATAATATCCGCACACAATATGAAACTATTAAATTCACACACGGGTACCGAAAGCAATAACATTAATTCAGACAATACAAACCATTACCATTATAACAATAACAATACAAATAATAACCTAAGTAACAATAATTATAATATGAAATATAATAATAATAATAATTAGAGTTACTGAGTTAAGCGTTACTGTTAACGTTTCGAGCATAGCTCCTCGTCGGAATCAGGAAAGTCCAAAGAGAAAGAAGGGAAAATAAGGAAAACTCGTCAATAGTCCACGTGCGGTATATATATATATATATATATATATATATATATATATATATATATATATATATATATATATATATATATATATATATATATATATATATATATATATATACACACATATACGATTTACTTTCTCATAATGTTACTTTTAAAGCCAACATCATTCGTATATATTTTCCAGCCTTTACATAACGCGTTCAATTAATCACTTGCAAAAGCTAAAGAAATCATAAATCTTGTTGAAGTTGCTAAAAATTGGTTAAACCTCCTACATGATAAAAGTTTTAGCATATTTTGTCATTTCCATGTACGCATAAAATAAATTTATTTCCTTTTAACTTTAACTTAGCCAAATGAAATTGTAATAATGTACATTTTAGATAAAATTGTACTTACTTTATCCTGACATGTACCGCTAGTCATCTTTCTTGTAATAATCTATAATTTAGATATGTTCTCTTTTAAAAATCCTACCCTGATATCCAGTGTAAGAACTTTTTTTGACATTTTCTTTTGTTGGCATTTCACTAACCCCAGGTTGTATGACAATTTTCTTAATTCGTAATCGTGTTTTTAAACTGAGATATAAGAATCTAACCATATACATTCATACATACTTGTGATACAGACACATCTGAATACATAAACAAGCACACACATACATGCATACATATCTTCAAAATGTATGTCTGCATGCGTCTGTCTTTTTGTCGGTTTGTCTGTCTCTGTCTGATTATCTATCTATCTATCTATCTATCTATCTATCTATCTATCTATCTATCTATCTATCTATCTATCTGTGTATATATATATATATATATATATATATATATATATATATATATATATATATATATATATATATATATATGTATAGATATACATATGCATTTTATGTATGTCTATCTACATACGTGTATCCACCCCCCCACACGCACACACATCAACACACATGTATGTGTATGTGTGTGTGTGTGTGGGTTTGTGCTCACATTTTTGTTTAACCAGAAGTTAGAACGGTAGTGGTTGTAGAAAGGTTAAAAATTTATAGTTAGTGATTGAACGAGTAACTTAACATATCCTAAAGCTGGGTACACAAAAGAATAGGTCCAATTATTTTCAATTAGAATATATAAAAGTTATTTGAGGATATTACTCACTGATTATGAAAAGTCTTATATTCAAAAGAGAAGAATTAGAAACTTCATACCGTGGGAATGTAGTTCAAAAATATCATCTTGAAGCCCCTATACATTAAACTTCAATTCTATTTGAGGTATTTGTTTAACCCCAGTACGAGCCTGATATAGCATTCAATTATATATGAAAAATGCATTGCATTTATTTCTACAATGTCTTTAATTTTCATACATTATGTATTCATAACTATACTATCAAGCATGTACACTAGAACTTGCGTTTACGAACGCCTCCCATCACGAACAAATCGGTTTATGAACAATTAATTTATCGAACAAAACCGTCTCGGATGACGAACGGTTTCTGAAGAAACGAACACGCAAGCAGACATGAACAGTAGGCGACAAGCTAGGAGTATCGGTGAATAAGCGTCAGTTGCTGTCTGGCTTTCGCTCAGTGCAAATACCTGTTCGAATTCGTTGTACCATTTCTTGAATTTCCTATGGAAAAAGTTTCGGATTAAAAACATTTCGAATGGCGAACAGCCTTCAGGAACGAATTAAATTCATAAACCGAAGTTCCACTGTACTAGCATTTTTAACATAGTAGAGTACGCATTCAGGAATATTTCGCTGCTAATTTTAGTCAGTCAAAGGATTAATTAGAGGTTCCCACAGAAGAAAATTTGAACTGAGAACGTAACGGCAGACGAAATACCGCTAACCATTTCGCCCGGCGTGCTATAGTTTCTGCCAGCTCGCCGCCTTAATTAATAAAAATATACTTATATATATATAGACATATAAGTGTATATATATATATATATATACACGCATCTATATTTATATATATTGTGAAATATATATATATATTTATATATACCTATTATATCTATCTATCTATCTATCTATCTATCTATCTATCTATCTATCTATCTATCTATCTATCTATATACACATACAATTTTCTTTTACTCAATCAAAGCCAGTCTACCTTGAAAATAGTTTTACATAAAACTCTGAGACCATAATGATTACCACTAAACGACTTTAAATGAACTTAGTTGATTACTATAAAAAAATTAACTCAGAAATATAACTTTATCTGACATCGAGTTATAAATTCTTTACGCATGGATTAACCTTTGCCACTTTACTGTCAATCTTTATAGTTTCAGCTTATAATACAGAGCTATTTGCAATATAACCAACCTATGATAGAATAGGAGAAATATTCCGACTCTCTTAATAATTTTTACAAGTGTTCCGCCTTCTGTATTGTATTTATTTGAAGAAATATCAGTTTATCACTCTATCTTGTGAGCTGCTTTCACGAGGACGCTAATGAATTTCGATTTGACAGCTAAAACCCGCCCGAAATGTAGGTCCTCCTCTCCTGACTCACTAGATAAGTCTTTTGCTACTATTGACTTTTTATCACTGCAGTCGTATTTAGAGATTTTAAGCAAAAGATATTTGATATATCAACACAGGTTTTAAGAAAGTTTTGAATCTTTTTTTCTCTCATCGATTTGTGAATAAATACTTAAAGACATATGATTGTTGCTGCCATAAGAAATTCTAATGGAGCATTAATATTGTAATACACAGTGAGTTGATGCATCAGATTACGATAATTTAATGCCTTAATACGAAGATTAACTATTGAGATTTGAGGAACTAAGGTTCTATTTAAGTGTACTAGAGAGATGTAAGTTATTGCATATATATATATATATATATATATATATATATATACAAGTATCATACTATTTTTAATTGACACACCGTGAAGGTATCCTACGTCAACTCTGCTAATTTAGAGCAGCTTATGCATCACATATTCAATAGCAAAATGCGGCAAAGTTTCAATAACCCACTTACGATTATTGCAGGTTTTTTCTCAATCTCCATCAGTATTGATTTTAGGTGGGATCTTTCACTACTTTTGGGATGTTGGTTGAAGCAATTTGCAACCTATATCCATCACCTCATGAGAATCTTCCTTTCTCTTGGAATCTTGTTCCTTTTTGTGTTGGCCTTGTGGTCTGGGGCATATTTCTGGCATATAGTTTGCATAACAGACATGAAATATTCTAGTTTAATGCCAATGTCTGGTGTGGAAAGACATTTCGGCGAGTCCTGTCCGAGGATCTCTTTTTGGATCGATTTCCAGTCTGCTCTGTGGAAGTTCAGATTGGAGAGATTTTGGGTGCTTCCTTTAGGCTGTATATCTTCGGCTACTTTTGGTCCATACATAGCTCTATTATGTTGTGATCCAAAACTAAGGTCGGCGTTACATTCACCATATGAACTATGTTCATATTGTTTGTGAAGCAGAGATTCAATATGTTATTCGACCTAGTTGGTCGAAGCACAGTTTACTCCATGAATAGGGCATTGATGAGCTTGAGCAGGGACTCCACCTGTACTTGTTTTCAATGTGTCATTCCTGAGGGCGTGAGGCCCTCGAGCCATTTGACACCGGGGAAGCTAAAATCACTCATAAGAAACACACTCACGTGGTGTTCCAGTTTCATGAGGGTTTATAAATTCTTGTGAGGTAACCTTCAAAGTTGCATGTATGGTTGAAGCATCCGTTGGGCGATATGTATTGCATATGGCTATATTGTGTTGTCTTCTGTATACAACTTGAGTGTCACATACTGACTTTGATTATGACAGTAGGACCTGGGGTGTGAGGTCCTCACGGATGTATACAGCAAACTCCACCATGGATCCTTTCCCTTCTGTGGCCATGCTGGAGCACCACCTTCAGTCGAGCAAATCGACCCCAGGACTTATCTTTTGTAAGCCTAGTACTTATTCTATCGGTCTCTTTTGGCGAACCGCTAAGTTACGGGAGACGTAAACACACCAGCATCGGTTGTCGAGCGATGTTGGGGGGACAAACACAGACACACAAACACATACACACACATACATATACACATATATACATATATACGACGGGCTTCTTTCAGTTTCTGTCTATCAAATCCACTCACATATAAATATATATATATATATATATATATATATGTTTGTATGTATGTATGTATATATGAGTGTGTACGTATATATATATATATATATATATATATATATATATATATATATATATATATATATATATATATATATATTGGTTTTGTTAAAGCTATGTGCATGTGCGTATGAGAATGTGTGCGTAGAGACGCATACATGCATTTCTACATGAAAATATATACACACATACATACGTATATATTACATGTGTGTGTGTATGTGTGTTTGTTGTGTGTGTGTGTGTGTATTATGTTTGAAACATCAACAAAAATATTAAAAAAGTGATTTATAAAATTGATAGAATGCAAACAAGGAAAACATATTCCATTTTTATAAGAGAAGCGAAATGATAAAACAGTTTAAACAAAAGAAGAATATTTATGAATAACAAGATATAATTATATCATCAACTAAACATTGCGTAGTAACATGCAGAAAGGAAGTCCCAGTTGGCAGTAAATTAGAACAATAAGGGTTAGAGAAAGCATTAATGTTGGAGAATGGATATAACAGTTGCAGACAGAATTTTCAAATATTACAAAGCAAGACCACAAAAGTAACATTGATGACTATAGTGAAGTAAATACCAAATTATTCAAAAATGAATTAAGAGTTAAAATAATACGAACAAAAACCAATGATGAAACACTTTTAGCAACCAAACCTCTTTCAAAGTTATCTGTATCAAGTGAATAGCGACGGAATATATTAGATAGCGTTGTCATAGATACACTACGTATGAAATGAAAAAACACGATGGATAAAGATGGGTTACCTTTGATCATAGGTGTTCTGCATTATGCTTAACCTGGGGCTAAACATAAAAAAATTCTTGATAAAAATGAATTTTAACATTTTTGGTTTAAAGTTTAACGATTATATATGAATACTTTTAACTGCCTGCCTAAAGAACTGAGATACATAGAAGGAACCTCTACTGAAACAATAATAAAATCCCCCAAAGAACAAGAAAAACAACAACAATACATTGGACAAACTTCTAACTATGATACCGGACCAGCCAGCCATTTAAGGATCCACTCAAGGAAGATCTGCCCTTACAAGCTCAGTCATTGATCAGCTTACATGTAGTTGGGATGAAAGCTTCTTACCACACAGTCACTCCTGCGCCTAAATGGAAAGTGAAAGAAATAATAATTTTATTGTTTATTTTTTTCTTTGTTTCATGCATTAGACTGCGGCCGTGCTGGGGCATCGCTTTTAAGGGTTTAATTGAAAAAAATTGACTTTTGTACTTATTTTGTTTTTCTTTAGGCATGGTAATTATTATATTGATACATAATTTGCCGAACCGTTATATTACAGGGATGTAAGTATAGCAAAACCAGTTGTCAAGTTATGGTGGGACACACACACACACACACACACACACACACACACACACACACACACACACACACACACACACACACATACACGCATATATTTATACGTATATATATGTGTGTTTGTGTGTGTGTGTACGGATGTATGGTTATGTGCATAAATGTAAGAATGTAAGTATATACACATACACACATATGTATATTTATATATATATATATATATATATATATATATATATATATATATATATATATATTCATATGCATTTACATATATTTAGAAATATAAAGTGTATAAAATATTTTTATACGCAGAGAGAAGACCTTTGACAGCACTCCTTACATGCTAGAAAGGCAGCTAAAACCCAAACCACGAAAAAAAAAATCATAAGGCACTCTGTTATAACGCCAGAACGAACAAAAAGTAAATTAGTTAAGCCTGAACTCAAGTTTCTCTATTAATTGCCAAATAAACTATTTTGAATCTGTAGATAGTCAGTGAGATTGCTAATTAATGAATAATTTTGCAATTGCAATTACGTACCGAAAACAGCTGCGCAAGACAGCTACATCTATATCCATTATGGATTCAAACTTAGTACACAAGCGTAAACATATAGCATAACAATACTTATATGTGTCCTATATATGGTGTCCTATGTGTGTGTTTGCCCCCCCCCATTGTCCTATAACTTTTATTTATGGATGCTAATCACTGAGAATAAATTATTTTAATTTATTACCCCCATATTTACGATAATAATATATTTACATATATTCGCACGCACACACACATGCTCTCTCTCTCTCTCTCTCTGTCTCTCTCTGTCTCTCTCTCTCTCTCTCTCACACACACACACACACACGCAGAAACATATATTCACATATGTTCACACTCTCACGCATTCTCCTATTCACTTACTTTCATTTTCTTTGCAATGTTTATGAAAAACAAACAAGCTTGTGTTGTGCTCATTTTTTTTCATCTTCCAAACATTATTCATGAGTATAAAAATCTTTACACTTTGACATTTTCAGGTTCATATGCATACATACATACATACATAAACACACACACACACATACATACATACCTACATACATACATACATACATACATACATACATACATACATACATACGTACGTACGTACGTACGTATGTATGCATATTGCAGATATGTACATATGTTTTGTTTCTCTATTTCGTTTCATATATCTTTGCTTGTGAAAAAAATTGAAAATCTTAACCAATACATTTTTCTTCCGTATTTTACGACATTTCACGTCCGTCCGTTTCTTTTATTAATTTATTTTAGGATAAATATAGGATTTTCATTCATTTTCAGTTTGTTTACTATGTTTATGAAAGACTAACACCTGGCATTATTCGGATATGCTATTTTTTCCCCTGTTTATTTCCAGTTTCCAAGGAAAGCATGTCGCTCTTTTAATATCCATATCCACACTCATAGTTTATATTTAGTCACGTGTGGAGATTAATGAAAAAACGAAAATGTTAGTCTATATACGAACATGTAGAAAAAGCCGATGTAAAGATAATTTGCTATGTAATGGAATGTAGAAAAGGCGTCACAATGTGATACTCTAATAGGTGACAAGTACTAGAAAATGTTACTAGCAGTGACAGATCACCTACCGCAAAGCATATCAAAATAATAAACCCAAGCCTGGATTTGAGTGACAATATTTAGCATCCAGTATGAAATGCACACAACAAAGCGGTACTGTCAAACTAATTTAACACGTTTCTGTGAAGACTTGGAAACAGCTTGCCGGATGCCAGGAGATTTCGGGGGTCATCAGGAGAGAGCGCGCCGTTTCGGGAGCTTCCTCGCGGAGGCGTTACAAGGCACCGGCCCTCAATCACTGATACGAGGCCTCACCTACAGGTTCGAGTGATTAGAATTCGGCCTCAAATCCATTTTGGGATCATCATCTCTCCAGCCAGTTTTCATTATTCTTTTTCAGCCATATCCAATGGTAGGCCCTCTCAACCGTCGCCTTGATCTCCTTAAAGATGGTGTTTGCTTACCGATGTTGGACACCTGTTGATAACAACCACCGTCTCAGTTTCGTTCTAATAAAACCCCATACATCCAACCTCTACAGGAAAGTGTACTACGCTTCAGTCAGCATCTATACAGTCTTCTAGTAGCATCTCATAACGCACGTCTTTCCTGGCCTCAGCTGCGTCTCTATTGTCTTTATATGGAACAGTTAATTCAACAGGGTGTTGAATTATTATTAGTTTCCCATTTTGGTTCAAGGCCAGCAATTTCAGGGGATAGGCTAAGCCGGTTACATCGACCACAGCGCACAACTGGTACTTATTTTATTGAGTCCGAAAGGATGAGAGACAAAGCCGACCCCGGCGGCATTTGAAATCAGAACGTGACGTCGGAAGAAATGTTGCTAAGCATTTTCCCCGTGATTCTGCTATTTCGCCGCATTAAGATGCATTGTTATTAAAAGGATGTTTTGCAATGAGTTATTCCCACTTATTGACATGGGTTTCAGTAAACCCGAACTATAACAAAGCATTTTTGCTATAGAATGATTATAGAAAACCAGTCAGAGTTCACTGTTCTGCCTACAGTTAGTCTATAGTAGAAGTCTATGTACTGTGACTACAGACCTGTTTACTAATCATATAAACAGTAGCTTTTTGCATCACTTCATTGATATGAAATCCAATAAAGGTTTAATTATATGTTTTAATTTCAGTAATTCTTTTCACAGTAACAGAAGAAAAACAAAAACAATTTACGCAAGTGACCAAAATTGTCTTCATTTGCATTTATAACTAACCAATCAATTATATACAGATTTGATAGTAACCGGTTGGAGTTTAGTGAAGTTTGGAAATTGATTAAATTATGGATATATTTGATATGCAATTAAACAAAGTCGACTTATATTTAGAAAAAAAAATATTTTACGCAATATAACATAATTTGATAAAAATAAAGTGTTGTTTTTACTTTACCTTGATACGAAATTAATGAAATAATTATCAATTACCTGGAGCAATATGACTATGTAGTTCAGAAGCTCGCTTTGCATCCATGTGCTTTCGAGTTGATGAAAATGTTGCTGAAGAAAGGAGACATAAATGTCCTCAAATTTAACCCGAGTACCCTGTACACACACACACACACACACACACACACACACACACACACACACACACACACACACACACACACACACACACACACACACACACGCACACACACACACACACACTTTCTCTTATTTCTTCCTGTCAAAGAGTGTAGGCTCGATGCTTTCCTCAGCATCTTTTCCCAGTTCCATGCAAATCTCATTTCATTCTCCATGTTACGTCAACCGGAATTTCTTGGTCTTTCTATTCTTTTGACCTTGAGTATTCCATCACAGAAATTGCCTGACGATGCTGTGTTGGAAGTTTCTAAGAGTTTGACCAATCCACTTTATTTTGTCTGATCTCCATATCATCGGAAGACTGTTGAGTTCGATCCCACAAGGCTACACTTAAAAACAAGCAACAACGAGAGAATAAAAATAACAAGCTATAAATAAGATGAAATAATCCCAAAGAATGTAGAATCAATGCAAAATGCGGAGTTCCATGCTGGTCGAAACTTCTAATAGTTCAAACTATACAAAGATTTAAAGAATTTAAGAAATAAAAGCTTTGACATTATTTTGGGAAAGGTAGCTAGTTACATCTTATGGAACAGCAGTTATTCATAGAAACACTCGTTTGCAAATCAAATCTTAATACTTAATCACATTTGACTTAGAAACAATGTTAAGAGCTTAAAGACGCCAAATCATTATTTAACGATAACCTAACGTGAACTAGATGCTGACAAACATCCGTTATGGTTTATAAATACTGCGTAATCTACTGTTAGAGTGAAGCCAGATTAATTTAGTCTTGATTTCTAAACGTTACACAAAAACGCACAAATGCCGATACATTCACACACATTCAACACAGAAATACAAGCAGGTGTATACACGACGTACAGATGCATATATACTCATTCTCCTTACCCCACGCATATACGTGTAGACATATAATCACGAGATGTGGGGCAGAGTTAATTCAAGATTCAACTTATGATGATAGTGAAAAAACATTGCTTACAATTAAACTACATAGTCATTATATACTGTCATTAACTCTTCATGGATGCTTTTATTCTTAACGTCTACTATTTTTGCTAGAGATTTAATTAACACACACACACACACACACACACACACACACACTATATATATATATATATATATATATATATATATATATATATATATATATATAACGATTAATATATAAAATATTCAAAACTGAATAGTTACTTTTATCTTTTATGTTATGTTGGAATTGTTATTTGAAGCAAATTTGAGTAGACTCATTCGATTATGTATCTCGCCCCAGTCTTTGATAAGAATTCTTTGCAGATTTTAGAAATTACACAGAGACGAAAGAGAATATATTATGACACAAAAATCATACATTTACTTAAGAAAATATGAAAATTACTCAAAGAAATGTCTACATTACAATGCAATCGACACGTTTACTACAGACAGGAGTTTGTCCAAGTTATATGCAAAAGTTAAAATAGTTGATCATTATTTGCCAGAGGCTATTCTATGCGCAAGTACATCAATTGCAATTAAGATCTACAGAATTTGTAACACCGTCACGATATCTCACTGAAATGGTTTCTCATGATAAATAAAAGAAACCTATATATTTCCTCAAGCCAAACATGTGTAAAATTGTCTGTAAAATTCATATATTATATATAGCAATATTTTCTGATACAAAATAAAATGATAGCAAGTGATATCTCTCGGATTGGTTTGTGAATCATAAATGACCAGTTAGAAGAATATTTAAGCAGTGCATAAGGTCATGGTAATTAGAGACATAACATAAATCATAATCTACACTTCAAAGAGATAATGTTTCTGATTTTGCGGTTTTACACTGTAAATGTATACGCAACTCAGTTGCTGAGTGTTTTTGTCTTCTAGTATCGACAACTAATGTTTCAACAGTGGTGCAAACACCGTCAATCAGGATATATATATATATATATATATATATATATATATATATATATATATATATATATATATATCTGTGTGTGTGTGTGTGTGTGTGTGTCTGTGTGTATGTATATATATATATAGACATACATACATATATGTACACATATACATCCTTACACACACACACACACATTATATGTATATATATATATATATATATATATATATATATATATATATATATACAAGGTACAGGAATCTTATATGTATACAATTCTGCCTAAATAATGGAACTGAAGATACAATATCCCTGCATATCTCACGTCTATTTTCATTCCTCCACTTCACTCTCTATTTCATATCTTGCAAAAAAATAGAAAATTTGTTTCCGTCGTCGGATCACTTTGGTCCAGTGGAAGCAAAGTTATATGGCGAACACACAGACTGACATTCGCATTTATGTATATAGATAACTATTGCTTAACCATTTTCTCATACCGTCTCCGATGAAGGGATATATAAAATATCCCGGAAACAGCTGTAAGACCTTCTATTTATAAATGTTCTGAAATCTTTCACAGCCTTGGATTTTTATCTCATTCCGTTAATTTTTCACACACACACACACACACACACACACACACACACACACACACACACACACACACACACACACACTTGTGTGTATATATGTATATATGTGTGTGCGTGTGTGTGTGTGTATGTATGTGAGACTTTAGAGGGTTATATTATCTGGGCGGGCACCGGGGTCACTCTCAGTTATGTTCCAGGTTACGGCTAACCGCATCGATTAGTATTTAACGTCTATGACTATTAGGAGTTGTCACACACGCTATAAATTCCCCCGACGGTTAATTCCTTGTTCGCTTCGCTAGATGGTTATATTATCTGGAGTGTATATTAGCAATAGTTATAACGTTGGAGAATGTGCATATGTGTAGAGTACAAAATGTATTGAGTAATCTATCATTTAAATGTTACAATAATACTTTCACATCAATATTATTGACAGTGACTTAGAAGTTTTGGACTCCTAAGTCGTCATTGGTCTCTTTTTGTTGTTGTTGTTATTATTATTATTATTATTATTATAGACGTCGCACAGTATGCAATATTGAAGATAACCTTTATGTTCGACTCTCGTTAGTGCCACATCTTAGTGATCTCAGTTCTCAGGTCTCCATATTTATCAAAGTTTTCTCATTCGTTCATGATGATATGTTGATCTCTTGGCACTGCTACGTCGATTATTAGGCACTCTTGTTTGTCCCACCCAAGGGTTACTATCTCCGATCTTCGGTGTTCTAATACTTCGTGTATCTGGAAATCAAAGTCCCAGAGGATTTTTGCCTTCCCCTTTTCGTCCGTTACCTTTCCCGGTGTATGTTGGTACCAAGCACCCGTAACCTCATATCCATACTTACAGTATAGTAGCCAGTGGAGGTTTTGAGCTACTTTGTCGTGTCTAAGCTTGTACTCTTTCTGCTCCAGACTTTCACAAGCACTAACAATGTGAATCACACTTTCA
>NC_142945.1:15376110-15388610 GCF_046866305.1 Octopus bimaculoides | reverse complement strand
TCATTAAACTGGTCGAGTGTGTTTATATACCTATGTTTGTGTCTGTGTAGTGTATTCCCTGGTTGTTTGTTTGCGTGTTTGCGTGCGTTTGTGCGTATTTACGTATGTATGTTCATGTGTGTGTGTGTGTCTGTGCGTGCATGTGTGTGCGTTGTGTATGTGAATTAGTACTTGTTTCACAAATCATCCTCCATAGACATACATGATCAAAACAATGGAATTATAATGGAAAAATGGTTGAAGTGGCAAGTGTTCTTTCGCCACATACTAGCCAAATCTCACTGCTAAGAATATGTAGAATAACAGGTATTTATGTGTGTTTGCAGACCCACACCTAGATACACGCCCATAGACACAATCATGGCGCAAAGAAAAATTCGTTTGGCCAATGCATCACCAACTCCAAGCCAGTTTGTCAACAGGTTATTTCCTTATGTTTTTCTGATTTTAGTTTGTGATATTTGTTCTGATTACCGTTTGATATTGGCACATTAAAAAAAAAGGCAAGTAGGTGTTAACTTGACTTTTGGAGTGATTATCGGACTGTTTAGGGCAGATTTTCTTATAAATAGAATGTAAATGAACATTAATACGTAACATAAATAAGATCTGGACATATAGGAGAGGTTCAATATTGGCTATGTGTCTGACAATGTTTTTGCTGGCATGGGTATCATTTTGTGGGGTAGACTGTCTGTTGTCCATAGATGCTAGTCTCTCGTCACCGATGATTATCCAAGTGTCGGCACTGGTGTTGCTGTTAGAACGCGCAGAAATGGAACATACATCGCAAAATATCTCGCTTGATCCTCTAACATTTCCAACAACCAACTCATCGACCTGCATTGGAAAAGGCACGTCAATAGTGAGGTCGCAAATGGAAACGAAAGGACTTTTACAAACCAATTTGATTGATTGACAAAGTTATTAATCAAACAATCGATTAGTTAAATGGAAATAAAAACTAATTGACTAATAATAATAATAATAATAATAATAATAATAATAATAATAATAAACTAATATTAAACGAAGTAAACTACAAGGAGTGCATGTGGTTATTATTAGCAGAATGACCCTCCCGAGATATAACGAAATACTGACATAAAACGAAAAAAACACGAAAGACAGTGTTGGGATTTGAACTCAGAGATCGGAGTAAATAATGCGAAGCCAGCTATTCAGCAATCTACCATTTCACTGTCTTAAGATAGAAGGATAATGAGAATAACAAAGTAACTCGAGTATAAATAATTATATAATTCTGAAGAATATTTCAATCACAACCAAACTGCAAACATTCATTGAAGCAGAAGAAACAAGCCAAAACATAAAATACAGGGATATCAATAAGAGTATTAGAGAATGTGAGATAATTACGATTCAGAATTAAAAAAAGTTAATTTCTTGAAAGTAGTCACTCATAACTTGAAATATTAATATCCTAATAAATTTTGTTCCTAACGATGGCTTTTAGCTGTCATTTGTCTGCGTTCCTAACAAATTATAAAATTAGAATAATTTAAATAAATAAATTTTAGTTTAAGTTTATTATTATATAGCCATCAATATTCTATACTTGGTAGTTTGCGTTCATTTCTTTCTGTTAATCTGTTTTCTAAAATAAAGAAAAAGAAACTCGAGAAAAAGAGCTCCCACTGCCCGGCAGCTCGGAACGAGCAATACAGACGGTAACTGCGTACATACAAATACACCTACATACATACATACATACATACATACGTACGTACATACATTCCTACTTTCTTTTTACTCTTTTACTTGTTTCAGTCATTTGACTGCGGCCATGCTGCAGCACCGCCTTTAAAGTACATATCTTTTATCTTTTCTATCTTTTACTTGTTTCACATATTTGACTGTGACCGTATAAAGGAAGAAGATGCTTATTTTCTGGGGGTGTAGGGACAGGGAGATAATCTAAGTGGGAAACAGGACTCATAGCTGAGGGAAGGTTGGTATATTTGGTCTTTTTTCTAGAAGAAGCATTGAAAGCTGTTATATTTGTTAAACAAAAATAATAATCATCTGCATGGCTTCGTCGCTCTCTCCAGACCATCGGGACAGCAAAGTTGAAGGCTGCTTTCTTGCTGTTAAACCATGCAGATCGTCCATTGAGGCAGGGTTTACAACAGGTGTGTGGGGACCAGGATTTGTCCTGTTCTCCAAATTTACAGTCAAAATAATGAAAACAAGCAGCTCTCAGGAGGAAGTAATTGTTCGGTGCTATGCAACTGTCGTGAAATCCTCACACACGTAGCAGAATGAATTTGCCTTGGTGTCTCCTTAGTATTTTTAAGTGCATGAAGCCATTGTAGAGATATGTATCATATGTATCATAAAAATCTGGAAAACAAAATAAAAATTGATCATATACATGGTTACGTGAATTGTCGCAAAATCATAATAATGTATATCTTAAAAACTAGAGGTGATGAGTGAAAACTGGTTTTGTATTTGAAATCAGCATCCCAACATTAAGCTAGAACAACTATTTTTATGTTTGCCTCAATTTCTCTGTAAACCAGTATTACCAACTCCACTGATATGTATTTTAAAAGAGAAGGGTAGTCAAATAAAAGCTTAATTCCATTGATAGAAAGAAATAAACAAATCTTTACATGCAATAACGTTGCAGTGTTATCTGCAGATGCTCGCTAAATCCTTGAAAAACGAAGAAAATACTGTCAGTAAAAGTGAGACATACACCGAGTTTTACTTACAGCCTTGCCATGTGTACATGTAGCGCTAGTCTTTTATAGTCTTGTCATGTATACATGTAGCGTCTTTCTCTCTATCACTCACTGTTTCTCTCTATTTCACTTTTTCGCTTCTCCTTTTCTCTCTAAGGCTGTCATCAAGATAATTTCAACAACGTTTTTCAGAATGAATGAAACACTATTGTAAAAAAGTATGTATAAACAATGATGTAAGAAGCAGCAGATCAAGCAAAGGACCTACAGACATATTGTTTATTAGGTTTTCATTCTTTTAAAGCAGTTACATTACGTATTGTGTTGAAGGTAGCCATTTTCCCCTTTCTTTTGGTTAGTATGCACAGAACGCCATCTAGCTTACTACAACACCCTGGCCTTTGATTGTATTTAGCGTAATCTGCTCTATTGTAAGCATTCATATCTAGCTTTCGGTAAAATCCTTTTTTCCCTCCACTCCTCAACAAGGATCGTTCAGTAAGAAGTACCCACACAGAAATGCCTCTAGCATCGCTGACAGATTTACATCCAATTCCACACTGCACATACTTTGCAGACCTCATGCAAGCGCATCCTTTTCCATTCCACCGGGCTCACTATCTTTAAAAACACCCAATGTAAAAGTGACCTCCAGTCATTTCAAACTGACAAGTTCACCGGTCCTGGCAATGTCCCTCTCATTACCCTCAAACATAGCCCCTGTACACCCCAAATTGTTCAATCTTTCATTCTAGAGAGATGTATTCTATCTTTGGAAACACGTTATAGCATACTCACACCAAAGAAGAATAATCCAACCATACGATCTTGCTCAATATCATCTTACCTCATTCATTTCTAGTATCTTAAGATGCAGTAACAAATATTAACAAGAACATTCTCCGACACCTTGAACGCTCGTTCTCCTCATTCATCCTCACCACTACGGTTTCTGTAAAGTGAGACCCTCCTCCGGATATTCTTTATGTTCCCCACCAGTGTGCTCTCTCATTAAGAAAATTTTATGAAAATAATTATTTTGCCCTGACATCAGCAAATGTTTCGACTGAGTCTTCGATGCAAACTTCCTGTTAAGACTTGGATCGGTAGCTGTGCATACAATCCTTTCTGTTCCAAAACTATATCAACTCTAGTGTGTCCCAGTGTGCGGTTTTATATTCATCT
This sequence comes from Octopus bimaculoides, assembly GCF_046866305.1. Lineage (NCBI taxonomy): Eukaryota > Metazoa > Mollusca > Cephalopoda > Octopoda > Octopodidae > Octopus > Octopus bimaculoides. The sequence continues at coordinate 15,384,714 of NC_142945.1, read as the reverse complement.
CCCATCATTCTACAAGTTGCATCACAAAAGTTTTGAAATGTTTATCTGGAGAAACATCAATTTCAAAGATGTACAAAACTCTAATTTTCTTCAAAGTATGACCCTCTGACTTCAATGTACTTACTGTAGTGCTCCAGGCATTTTATGAAGGCCTTATAGAGGTCCTCCAAGATTATGGCGTCTAGGACCCTTATCACAGCCTCCTTCATCTTCTCAATGTCTTCAAACGACTTCCCCCACCCTATTAAAGGTTCTCCTTCAGCTTGAGGGACAACCAAAAGTCACAAGAAGCAAGTTGACTGAAGATAGGGAGGATGAGGGACAGTAGTGACAAGTAGTTGGTTGCCAGGATTGAATTTTTGACTAGTGCATTGTCCTGGTAGAAGTGCCGCCGACTCGAGAGGAAGAGGTCTGGCCTTTTGCAACGAAATCTTTTCCTGAACTCTCTCAAAACATTCATAAAATACGCTTTGTTGACTGTCTAACCAGAGGGAACCAAATAATTGTAGATTATACATTTACTATACAAAACGGAGATTATCATAAGGATGGTTAATAATTGATGTAAGAGAAATGTACAAAATAAGTCTGAGTTGAAGCAATTTGAGACTTAAATGGTTTTTGATAATGTATCTGTGTTGTTTCTGAGTTACATATTAAATATTTTCTGTGCATAAATAACACCTTATATTTTATTTCCAGGCCGATTCATTTAATATATTAATGCGTTCCCCTAACTCAAAATTTACAGTTGTAATCGGCCAAGTTTTCAAAATTTTCACCGCCTTTGAGGTTGTTATATAAAAGAAATTATTCTAGGACACAAAATCTGGTCTGAAGAGTTGTAACAGGGTTGTTCCTGCTAATGCAACCTACGATAGTGGTGCTAAGCCAGGCGAGAGGTTAATCTACCATTCATGAACGAAACATCATATCGGTGGGCTTCCACAGTTTTTCTTTAATAAATTTCACTTCCAGGACTTTCATCGACCCGATGCTACAGAAGACAGTTCTCGAAGCTAAAACTACGTGGCAACAAAGCGAAGTTGTTAACGACCCAGCCAACAGCAGAGGGTAAAGATACTATGCGGAAAACGTTGAGATCAAACGATGTTTATATATTCTTCAATGTTATCATCGACTGAGTAATATAAGTAAGTTTTTACTGGGAATTGTAAATCAGGTTATTTGCTTGCCACGTACTCATGTTATGCTGTTCTTCGGTACTCGCCTAAATGCCGCATTAATGATTATGTAAATATATAACAGCAACAAAAATGTAAAGCAATTTTCTAAAGTTTCACTTAAATTATGGAAGCATCTGAAAAGTTTACAATACAACCCATTACTTAGCCGCCGGTTGGAGAATACTTCAGTACGGAATACTATACTTAATTATATAACTTTCCGAGTAAAAGAATCGGCTAATTTTAGAATTGCTTTTAACATTGAAATAATTTCCAACGAATTTATTCCACTCGATAATTTCTTATAACTGTTTGCATTTCCGATAAAAATCGTGTTTATACATTACATTACATAAATATATACATATAAAGATACATAGATTCGTATATAAAAACATACATACATACATACTGTATATATATATATATATATATATATATATATATATATATATATATATACATATATATATATATATATATAAATATGTATACGTAGCTATGTAAATGTATACTTACATCGGGGCACACTCTGAATATTATGTTTCCGAGCTTCAACTAATGTTTTCACAATCGAATTACTTTAATTCAATACTACAAACATCGCATGCTTTTCTTCATAAACGTTCTTCTGATATTATGTTGAAACTCCATCATATATCAAAAGCTGATGTTTTAAAAATATCGATTTCAATGTTCATCAGTTTCTAACAGTATATAATTCTAGCAGAATACGAAAATAATGTTTTGACAACAGGGGAATAAAAATGAATAACAATATTAAGAGGATTAGTTACGCTGTTTTCTTAGACCGAGATATTTAATGAAAGACTGAATCTTTTTTTGTATCGTGTTTATTTGATTCATTTCAGATATAAAAAAAAATGCTAGCAATGATCTTAATTTGTTAACGTATATAAGGTATCGCTTAAAGCAAACTTTGGATTAAAAGGATAAGAAAGAGTGATATATAAATATGTATGTGTACATATGTAAGTATGGATCTACGTTTGTATGCTTTACGCGTTTATGTATTTATGTATTATGTATGTCTCCATGTTTATATGTGCGTTGAATGCCTGCCTAAATGTGCGTTTGTATGGGCGTATGTTTTCACCTATCTGTGTACATATGTATGCATGTTTATGTGTGTGTGTGTATATGATAGTTTATATATATGCGTGAGAAGATCGTACAATCTTACGATTGCTAAATGGTAATCGTAAAAACTCACTTGAATATGGGTGTGCTCAAATACTAATTTCCAACGGGTCAGAATGCTATATTCTTCCAAGTGAAGTATACAACAATGATTTCAATTAATTGGGTAATATATCTTTATTGTAATATACCTTGTACAATTTGTATTCAAGGCAGCATTAAGGTTTTATCTACATCCCACCATTTTCATTAGCATTTGTATAAGTTAAATAGCAATATTTCGTCCAAATTTGCACTGCTTAGTTCTAATTATGTAGCCATGTTGCATTCAACGAAACTGTCGCCTGTGTCAAGTGCCTTTTGCAGCTAGGACTGTAGAATTTCTCCTCTCACTATTCCAGAAAGTTGATCTACTTTTTATATAACGTGTCTTAACGCTGATTACACTGTGTAACACGATTTTTGTCCTTGGGTAGCAACTATCATTTCCTATCTGTTTACCCCTAGAAAGTATGAGAAATGGCTAATATTTTCTTCAAACTTTGCTTTTGTTACATTTACTCAAACCTCGAAGAATCGCTTTCAAAATATGACTATGATGCTCCCCCACTACCCCTGCTCATGATCAGAGGTGCACATATTGTCAGCCACTAAGGGACATGCACAAATGTTTAAGGTCATGCAACTGACAAGCAAATCTCTCAGAGAGATTTATGCAGTAGTGATACGATGTAGTTGTATGCTGTCAACTTAATGTGACAGTCCCCTGAAGAGAATACTACTACTGTTAATTAGGCCCAGGAAGCTGCACCGCTTCCTGTCGGCCTTGACACATTTCCTGTCTAACCAACAGTAGTATTATTCCCTTCAGGGGACTGTCGCATTAAGTTGACAGCATACAACTACTTCAGAATATTTGTTATAATGATATTTCTGCTCCAGTAACTCAGCACTGAATCTGCCTGAAATATAATAAAAAATAGGTCAGTTTCAAAGCATTGATGTCCAGGACACAAAAGCAAAGTTTGAGTAGAATAGTAATCATTTCCTTTGATTTCTAGATAGAAGCAAATCTAGATGGAAACAATCCTTTCTGACCCCCACCCCGAAAAAAGAGCTACCACTAAATTATTTCTTGGTCTCTGTATGTCTGATTCATAAATCATATTCCTTTCACAAATGAGGGTGTTCACTAAGTGTTTGTTATAGAAGTAGAATTCTTCACGAATAACACATTCAGCTTTTGGTGTTATTCAAACTAGATCTAGTAAGTCTTGATAGTTATTATCCTATCGATGTTTGTGCAGCTTACTGTAACATTATTACAGTGAAATGATGTACGATAACTGTAACATCATGGGAAATGCGTACTACCGATATATCTCATTTGTAGATTAGATATATTCGATTACAACGAATCCAATAATAAATTCATACTTATTTCATCGATTCTCAGAGGAAGAAAGGCAAAGACGATTTCAACTGAAAAAACACAGGTGAGCAATAAAGTGTCACCCAAAGTACAATACCTGCCACAAGCTAATCAGGAAAATGCGAAAAAAGTAAAAAAGAGAGAGAAAGAAAGGAAAATGAAGTTCAAGGTATCCACAAGCATGGTTTTCCAAGCAAATACAGTTTAAAAAAAACATTTACCATTTCAAGTCATCACTAAAAACAAAGCTCATTCATTTTTGAATGAAATAATAATTTTATTCTTTTATTCTAAGTTGTAAATTTTGCCCGAGAAATAAAGCAAATAATCACCAAATGCATTGTTAAAAATCTGCAACTCAATAGCAAATATCTCCACATTGATTAGAAATGCATAAATTTAATAATATCAATGTTTTTGAGATTCCGGTTCGAATGACATGAGTGTTTTAGTTTCACTTTTGACACGTAATACTTAAATAGTGGAGGAGATATTATGTTGCTGTGGGCTCGAACTATGGAAGAAGTTAAAATTTTTGTTTTGACTAAAACACAACCTAAGTAAGGCATGTGTAAAATTTGAATGAAATTGGTTGTGTAGTTCTGGAGTTTTAGGGATTCACATAGACACACACACACAGACACACAGACATACATTCTCAATTTTATATATATATAGATATTCATATACAGTGTCCCACAGAAGTATCTACAGCCCTAGAATATTTCAGTAGAATTGCTGTTACTCTGATAGTATCGAAGGAGATCAAACACAATTTATACTGTATAAAATATATTATACATGCAAACATTATACAAATTTGGAACGCAAAACAATAACCATTTTCAAAGATATCAACGAAATATTAATTTACCAACGATACAAAAATATGTACACCCTAAAGGATTGACCGCCCTTGCTTTTAATGACTGCAAGAAAGGGAGTTTACTAAGGAAAAGAAGAGCGGGAGAGAACTACTCAGGGCTTTTGTTTTGCTTTATTATTATGCGATGTCTTTTTATTATGAGTGAAAGAACATGTAAAAGAATATTTACATATAATTAATTTTTTCTCGTTTCGGATGTCCTAGTAGTTGCTGATAACGTTATTTCGCTCTCATTAAAGCTTGTCAATACAATGTAACTTGGGATCATGAAACAAAATGGTCTATGTTCCTTTAAAACATTTAGGAATTATATACGATCGATTTCCTTTTCTTCTTTCTTTTTTTCTTCTAACTCTCTTAACAGTGGAAAAAAGAAGTGGGGATATATATATATATATATATATATATATATATATATATATATATATATATATATATATATATCGCGAGTCTTGCGATCATCAGTGCAACATCTCCAACCGGTAGGCTATTCACCTTCACACACAGATACAGTCTATTTGAAGATTTTGTCTAAACAAGCGTGAGGTGATCGAAGAAATATCAAGTCATTACGCATTTGATTTTTAACATTTATAAGAAATCTATAAAGAGAAACAAAAGGTTAATTGTAAAATGAACTGTGTGCAACAAAAAAAGAAAATGCAATTTATTGAAATGGAGATTGAAATAAAAATTACTGTGTAGCATTTCTCAGCTTCTGGCGATTGATGTTATTATTATTATTATTATTATTATTATTATTATTATTATTATTATTATTATTGTTAATTTATAAAAATATATTCTAATCAAGGAGGTCAGGCACATAGGTTATTCAGATTTTCTATCACTTTACTGATCTTGGCTGATCATGTACGATTACGATGAAGAGCGTTGTAACAAAACAGCCGTCTTACATTTTTCAGACATAATTTATCCAAGACTACATAACTGAATGAGCTTTATCACTTTTGCTAATCTTAGGGTGCTCATCGTAGGGTACTAATCTTAGAGTGACGCAATAACTCAGAACCTAGGTGTTTTTAATTGTTTGTCCTCCCCTCCATCGATTGACAAGCGATGTCGGTGTCTTTACGTCCACAAAAGAGACCGATAGAACAAGCACTATTCTTATGATTTGTTCGGCTAAAAGCGGTACTCCAGCATGGCCGCAGTCAAATGACTGAAACAAGTAAAATAATATATATATAATATATATATTATTTTACTTGTTTCAGTCATTTATATAATATATATATATATATATATATATGAAAATGCATTTATATATGCAAAAACAGCAAATATGTATGCAAATATAAGCAAAAATATAATGATGAATATATGATGTATATATACATATGATGTATATATATATATATATATATATATATATATATATATATATATATATATATATATATATATATATATATATATATATATATATATATATATTAGAAAAAATAAGGTACTCAGAGATCTGGATGATTGTACATTTACAGACTTTTATTAATATGTTACATGTTTTTATAAATCATAAATTAGCGCTTGCATCTATTCAAGTAGAATCTCCAGATTATGATGTGATCCTTTTTGTGTCTAATTCTCCCCATGAGGAAATATTTAACTCGCTATTTCAAGATGCAATTTTTAATCTTTAAATTATTAATTTGTATTTGAATAAGTTGAGTATGAAAACGATTGTAGGTAACTGAGAATTTTGACAATCAGAATGGGCAAGTGTCTTCTACTATAGCCTCGGGCCGACCAAAGCCTTGTGAGTGGATTTGGTGGACGGAAACTGAAAGAAGCCCGTCGTATATATATATATATATATATATATATATATATATATATATATATATATATATATATATATATATATATATATATATATATATATATATATATATATATATATATGTATATATATATATATATATATATATATATATATATATATATATATATATGTATATATATATATATATATATATATATATATATATATATATATATATATATATATGTATATATATATATATATGTATACATATATATATATATATATATATATATATATATATATATATATATATATATATATATATATATATATATATGTATGTGTGTGTATATGCTTGTGTCTGTGTTTGTCCCCCACCAACATCGCTTGACAACCGATGCTGGTGTGTTTACGTCCCCGTAACTTGGCGGTTCGGCAAAAAAGAGACCAATAAAATAAGTACTACGCTTATTAAGAATAAGTCCTGGGGTCGATTTGCTCGACTAAAGGCGGTGCTCCAGCATGGCCGCAGTCAAATGACTGAATCAAGTAAAAGAGTAAAAGAAATTAATTGTAGAAAGAACGCGCGCAAGGTGTCACACAAAAGGACTGAATCAGAAACTATGTTGTAAAGGAAGCAAACTTTTTTATTTCATTGAATTGGCCATATAAGCCTTACATAGAAGCAGCTTCTGTCACACAGCCACGCCTAAGTCGGTCGATGGAACAGTTAGAGGTTCGAGCAAGATATTTCTGACATCTGTCCCGGCTCTTTCCTTTCTGACAGCGACGGTTAAGCCATACTGATGCCAAGCTGATCGGTCTAAGTCGGTGGTAATTTCTTCTCTTGGATAAACCTTGGTGGTGCGGAGAGGAGACACTTGCATTCGCGGGCAAGAACTAGTTTTCTTCAAAGCATCTTGTCCAGGTCTGCCGCATAGATGTGTATATACTTTGCCAACCTTTATATTTAATGACTGAGTCTGGAAGAGAAGATGCTCATGATAATGATGATGGTAATGCTACGATGAGTGTTTCGTGAAATTACTATTGTCGTTGTGTGTCTGTGTATGTCAGTTGTCTGCATGTGTATCTGTCCCTGTATGTATGTATGTATGTATGTATCTATCTATCTATCTATCTATCTATCTATCTATCTATCTATCTATCTATCTATCTATCTTTGTATGTGACCGTCCGTCCGTCCGTCCATCTGTCCGTCCATCTATCCATCCATCCATTCATCCATCTATCGATCTATCTATCTATCTATCTATCTATCTATCTATCTATCTATCTATCTATCTATCTATCTATCTATCTATCTATCTATCTATCTATTAAACTGTCTCTCCATCTGCCTGTCTGTCTGTCTATTTATCTGTTTGTCAGTCTGTCTGTGTAAATATATGTTTTTCAAAAGCAATAACATTTATTAATTATTTTGTGGGTTTTATCGTTTACACATTTGCTCAGCTTCTCTCCTTAAAGTGCAGTTTCAAAAAGTCTGCACAGTGGAATCGAGAATTCATAGTTTCGAAGCGAATTCATTAACGCCTCACCCATGCCTGTATTCAGGCACGTTCACCACACACACACACACACACACAGAAGCACAAACATACAAATGTATACGTACGGACAAGATGGCGTCTTATATTGTATTGAAAAAAAAAGAGAAACAACCGACAGAAAGAAAGGGGAAACAACTTCTGTGTTATTTTCTCACGAAATTTGCATAACAAGCGCAAACGTTTTAAACTTAAATCACTGGAGTTGGGGTCGCTCACCGAGCTCTCGATGCAGAGTGAAGTGTGAATCTGTCCGACCGGTTTAGTAACATCAACAGGAAATATATTTCAACCACAGACTAAAGAAACCAAGTCTTTTTCTTTACAGTTAATTCTCAATGAATTGCAAGAGTTTTATTGAATGTTATTCAGAAAAGTTATTCATGCAAATAATAAAATCAGTCAGATAAATACAATTTAGTTTGAGTACTAAAAAGGAACAACGAAAACCATCATATTAGAATTGCACAACGCACATTCATTGCTGTATGTATATGTATACACACAGACATATGTGTATATATATATATTATATATATATAGGTATATGTATTATATACGTATATGTATATATATAT
>NC_142945.1:15308610-15371110 GCF_046866305.1 Octopus bimaculoides | reverse complement strand
CTGAATTGTGCGCTGCGAGATCTCCAGCTCTTCTGGGACCATGAGAAGGTAGAGTCACCGTTTGCCAGCCCTAATTTTCCATAGATCGTTATTTCAAAGAGTTGCTGTCTTGGCTCACAGGTAGACCATGGCAAGACTGATGTCTGACACCTAGAATGTTTTCAGCCCTTCACAGCCTTCTGCTTGTCGGGCAGTGCGGTTGGTGGAAGCACAACCATGCCTTTTGATAGGAGATAAACACACCAACACCGGTCATCAATCGGTAGTGGGGGCAAACACAGACACAAAGACACACACATACATATGTGTGTGTGTGTGTGTGTGTGTGTGTGTGTGTGTGTGTGTGTGTGTGTGTGTGTGTGTGTGTGTGTGTGTGTGTATGACGGGCTTCTTTCAGTTTCTGTCTACCAAATCCATTCACTAGGCTTTGGTTGGCCTGTGACTATAGTAGAAGGCTTTTGACCAAGGTGCCACACAGTAGGAATGAACGCAAGCTTCTTACCACAAAGCCACGCCTGACATATTTTGACATATCTTTCTTAAATTATATCATACCTTCCCATGGTGGAAAACAGTGAGACGTGAGATGGTCACGACTGCAACGTTATTGAAATAGAATCACTCAATCAAAGATTAAAACCGACAGCTAAAAGCAACAACAACATTTAAAACACATCTCGCTAAAACATCCATTATATTCCAATACAATTCTTGGTTATTTAAAAGCAATAAACAGGAAAGACAGTTACTGTTAGTGTCAAATGTCTCCTCAAAGAAACAGGCCTTATCTAATCTATGATCTTTTCCTGTGCAGAGATTACATGAGCACTTTTATAATTCTTTGGAAGTTCTTTGGTAAGCATTATATACTTACATGCATTAATATTATTAATTAACTCCAGCTTGTCGTTTGATATTCTTTCAAAGTTGCTTGATGTCTTAAGTCAGTTAACGAACATGAATAAACTAAAAACGTTTAGTCTTCATAGAAACAGTCATGGAATCAAGAATCGTTTGATTATGCATAGTGGGGTGCAAACAGACAAACGGGTACACATATACAAAATGTATGAAAACAGAAATACTCATGCATACATTTTTCAGTTCTGTTAAACATGCTTATACACGCATACTTACATGCAAGCATGCATTTATACAATATATACATGCATACATATATAGACACATACATACCTACATACATATAGAGACACACACATACATAAATACATACATACATACATGCATTCATATATATGTGTGTGTGCGTCTCTATGTATATAGATATGTATGTATGTATGTATGTGTGTATGTGTGTATGTATGTATGTATGTGAAAATGCATGGTCTGATGGTTATCGTACTCTCTTCAGGACTATAAGATCGGAGGTTCGATTCTGGAACCGAGCAGAGCTTTGTAAACTTGAGCAAAGCACTCTATTTCAATAAATTAGCTTAAGTGCTAGCCCACACATATATATACACACATATATACACACACATATATATATATACAAATATATATATATACACACATATACATACATACATACATACATACATACATACATACATACATACATATAGAACTTTTCCTGGTTTGGTTTTGCTTCTGTCACCGCTTCATACGCCTTCAGAGCAGTACGGATGACGTCCATGTTGTTTGATGTACGACACCGTTACGATGACATCGTCTGCATATGCTGACATATCTCTCCCGCTTCCTGGTGATAGGCGCAACATAGCTGAATGATTAAGTTCAGTTCACAACCGGATTCGATCCCGTTGCATGGCATGTTGGGCAAATGTCATTTTCTCTAACCAGGAGCCGGCGCTTATCTTGTGAGTAAAAATTTCACGTTAACTCAGGAGCAGATAATTTTGTTGATCAAATAACTAAACCACTCCTCCTACAACGGCGGTATTCCATCACCACCACCACCACCACCACCACCACCACCACCACCACCACCACCACCACTACCACCACCACTAGCACCACCACCACCACCACCACCATCACCACCACTGACGCCACCATTAGCGACACCACCACCGACACCACTACCTACTATTGATTGAATGTCAGTACGGTAGAGTAGTTCAGCTTCAGCAAATACCACAAGGCATTAATTACGTCTGACAATCTAACAGTTTTGCCAATCCACTGCCCTGGAACGGTATGTTATTTATCAACTCGGGACTTGCGGGAATTTGAACTCAGACAGCTGAAAACTGGAGAACGTACTGCAAGGCGTTCTTTCCGATGCTCCTCTGGCAAATCACTGCCGACAAAATAATTATATTGTGTGATGAAATCAATTAATGCTGTTTCTCACGCGGCAAAATCTGGTTTTCTGCTTCGTTAATTATAAAATAAATTTATTCTGATTAAATGGAAATGAATGAGCATAAACGATATTGCAGTATTTAATTTTCTTTTAAATATTACTCTAGTCTTGCATATTCTCAGATGAAATTCCATTGGGAACACCAGGTGCGAATTTGCCTTTCATTCTTCGGGATCCGTAAAATAAATACCATTAGCATATTTGAGTTGATTAAATTTTCTACATCTCTAACCCTTTACAAAAATTGGTTTTGTGGAATTGTTTTCGTTTGAATAGGAAGTTTGGACAAATTCCAGCATAGTAGTGGCTTATATTTTATTGAACTTGGCAATCGAAAAGTTGTTGACTCGAGGGATTTGAACTAGGAATTACAGTGATTTATTATCCCTGAAATTTCCATCAACTTACACAAATAATTCATAAAATAACCAACGGGTAGCTTCTACGTGGTTGGCTGACTTTCTAGAAACAACAGTCAAATAGTGTCACATCATATCCAACAAACTTTTAAAATTGCAGGATATGCTGGAAACTGTAACAGATAGAAAGTGTGAGACAAAAAGACGGGATGGATTGCTTTTGAACATAAATCCATTCAACCAGAGTTGATCTGGAGTTCTGGAGTTAATCAATGATAATACCAGTAATTATTGCTATTCAAAGTGTAAGACTGTAGAATTATAGAAACAATTTGTGTCAGTCTAAAAAACAAAACCTTCAGAAATTCACATTGTATGCCAACCTTATTTTTCAGAGATATAGCCTGATATAATCTAACTTCAGTGGGCGGACTAAGTGTTTAAATTCCCAGTTTCACTTTTTCCGACGTCCCTACCATCTCAATCGATTATCTCCCCTTTGCCTCAAGATCTATAGCTTTTTGCACCAACATAAGAAATACAAACATCTTTGTGAGAGAAAGCATAGTCGAGTGTTAAAAAATCTCACTTTGGAACCGCTTGGCAAATTTCATATTGTACACCAGCCTTATCTTTCACAGAAATATCTCGATATCATCTAACTTCTAACTTCAGTGGGCCGACTAAGTGCTTAAATTCTCAGTTCCAATCTCTCCGACGTCACCACCATGTCAATCGATTATATTCCCTTTGCCTATAAATCTTTGCATCCAATATAAGAAATACAAACAATTCCATGAGAGAAAACACAGTCGAGTGCTTAAAAATATCACTTTGGAACCGCTCGGCAAATTTCTTCTACATTAGTCGCTGGCTGATTAATGACGTGCAAGTAAGATTTAGTAGATGCAAATAGTGTACAAACTTGCCGTATACGTTTGCGTTATATAGTTGAGAAAGATTGTGTCAGTGACAATCTTCTTCCAAACGGATAATACTTTAAGTATTTCTTTCTACTCGTCATTATACTTTCACCTCTTCCCCCCCCCCCTTTGTATATAGTTATCCCCTGCTGTCTCCTGCCTCATTAATTCTGAATCTCTATGTTTTACTACTCTACCTCTTCCTGCTCTTCATTGAAAGAACCATCTAGTTTTCCTCTTTCCCTCTCTATTGCTGTCTAATTCTATTTCTTTCTTTTCTCTTTCACTACTTTAAATAGTTTTACTTTCCTTCTGCTACCTTCCCGCTTTCTTTGTCCTATACTTTTGGCTTTCTTTATATCTCCCTCCGTCATATATTTTTCTTTTTCCGCATTATCTTTTTTTTCCTTGTCTTTCCTTCGATATCACCTCTATTAATATAATACTACCAATATCATTCTCACCACTCTGCCTTTTCTTCTCTCTCCCCCTCTGTCTGTCTGTCTATCTCTCTCTCTGTCCCTCTCTCTCTCTCTCGTATCCTACTGAGAGTAATATGAAAAACAGTGATTACAAGAAATCAAGTAGCATTGTTGCAGTTTTGGCGGAAGTCACGATTTTAATTAAATTTAGCAGGAAGTCAAATTTTGTGGATGATAATTCAAATCCCGGTCACGACTAATAAAATAAAAGATGGACAAGTGGTTGTTAATGTCACCATAGAGTTTATAAAATGATTATACAGAAGTGAGTATAAAAATATAAAAGTTAAACGGGAAAATCAGGAAAGCGTGAGTTCGTAGTAATTCTTTATAGATAGGTATGTATCCCGAACGTTTATGAGCGATTTGCTAGAAAAGACTTTTATTTTGATAACGAACTGGAAAATCATGCTCTACTTTTACAACGTTCTCTGATGCCAAATGCAAACGTGCTCTAAAAGTGAGGCTAACAGTAAACGTGAGGGTCACCGCGAACAGAATGTTACTAGAGTGGCTGCAGACAGCTGACTAGAGACGACGTATCAAGGAAAAGCTCAACGACAACCGAATGCTGTCAGACAAGCTCTCCCTAGAGAATTGGAGGCACTTGGTGAGTGACGGGCACACCTTTAACAGAATATTGTAAAAAAAAGCTTCACATAGACACCATAAAATCTCTCAAATAGTGCCAGGTCAAGAAGAAAAGTAAAGTAAAAGAGTAAGACAAGTAGAGGGATTCCCATTGGACATATAAACATGAGTAATAGAAGAGAGGTATTTTTCAATCGTGAATTCGCGCATGAATACGCTTTTGAAAAGTAAGTGTCATTAGATCTATGTTTAGAATTTCTGACACGTGCTTGACCAAAACATGGAAATAAGAAACAACTGCTATGTGCTGTTCTAATGGAAAAATCAATCTTCCTGTTCTTGATGAACCATAAGAGTTGGTAAAACAATACTTTATTGCTAATATTGATGAATTCAAATATTTTCTTCGGTGAACATCAGAAAATACTCCTCCGTTACATCGGAGCAGATCTCTTCAGAGAAGAACTTTTATAGACAAGTGGAATCCCGTCATAATGGTGGATCACTTTACCTCCTCCCCAATGAACAGTATTGGATTCTGCAGCTGTAGCAACCTAAAGAAATAAGCTCATAGGAGAAACATTGTTTCCCCAATAACGGGGTTTGGTTTGTTTTTAAACGTAACGATGCAGTTTCAATATTTCGGAGTTGTGGTTTTCTTCTGGGCCCCTGCGTTTCTAGGTGTTATAAAAAGGATTATATTTCCATATCTGCACACGAGAAGAATATACTAAAGCGGGCTTCTGAAACATGTTCGTGGCCAAAACATTAACTATGACTACACAATGAACTATTTTGCAAAGTAGAATTGCCTTGGAAATATTTTATCTGCATGTTAGAAATTTCTCTTTCTTTTCTCTACTACTAAGCATTTAACGACTTAGTATGAAGGAAAAAAAAGATAAAACATGTCTTTAATCCATGAACTATCTTCTATCTGTATCTTCTCTCTTTCTTTTTCGTAGAATGTTGAAGTTTGCTAAAGTAAATTACGTCTTGAGTTATGTCACACTCACGATTCCAAAGAAAGATGAAGTAGTACGCGCTACCGACGACAGAATGCAAATTAGGAACTTTATTGTGTAAGAAAAAAGAATTATCAAAGTTTTAAATTAAAAATTAAACATGCAGTTTCTTCATCTTTGCCTAAACGAAAAAAGATTCTCTCCACTCGAATGGCGAATTCAGCACCAGAGTCAAACTACGTGATTGAAATTTCCATAAACATTTTCGATAAAATATATATACCATACTGATGTAGATACTGTAGATTCTTATCGCCGAAAAGAATTATTGAAATTGAAGTCGGAGTTCGAAGATAAGAAAACAATAAAAAATAATTTACTGAATCTACCTTTATGTAAAATGGAAACTTAACCTCGATCTGAAATTGCATTCAGTTTTGATACGATTTGAACTGAGAACGAAGAAGGATGAGACGAGATACTAAGATGCATTTAGTCTGGAACTGCATCACTGTTAATTAAAGATCTCTTTCAACGGATTGCTGTTTATTTATATTTACTAAAATTCTGAAAAAATCTGAAAAGAATATTTACCAAAATGGTTTGCATATGAAGGCACCAAGCAACTAAAGAAGACCAAGATAATAAACCAACAATAAAGAAGGAAGATCGCCACGAAAATGTCATTTGGATAACACTGAAATGAGAATTTCCTGCATAAGTGTATTTCTATCGCCGACGTGATGTAAAGAATGCTAATGGTTCCATTTGTAACACTAGCTGGAAACTATAGCGAAATACTTAACTTAATCTTCAATTGAAAATATTTCCTTTATGATATAACTTTATAACAATTCGTTTTATTGTGGTCTTTAGTTCCCATTATTTTCTGTCTGGTATCTTTTATTATGGCTATTATATTGATTTTATTTCTTTCTGTTCTTTACTTTGAGCAGCAGAGTGGGTGTTGCTTAAAACTTGTTAACTTAATTAAAACCAAACGAAAAAGAATTTAAACTGTGAATATTGATTTATAACTAACAGTTACACACATGGGTATCGTAACGCAATAATATCGATTTTAATTCATTTTTGATAACTTAGAAATGTCTACTTTTCTCTAATACTGCACGTTTAAATGAAAAGGTACCAGGTGACGACTCGAGTTTATGTCGTGTCTGACTTTTATCCTAATAGTCAGTAGTTCATGACCATAGGCATCAACTTTATACACTACTGGTAACTAAATAGATATCTTTTGATCATACCTATTCTGTGATGAACTGCTATTATTAAACTCCATAATGCTGAAGGCTGGCACAATCCATTGTTTTTAGAAGTAGACGTAATTGACTAAAGATGCATTCGTCTAGGTTACTCAGTTCAAGTCTTCTAGGAAAATGTTATAGGAAGCTCTTAATACCATGTCACTTCTAAATCCCAACGAAAATCTCAGTTCAAACTAAATCTTGAGTAAATTAGATAAATATTTGTTTCTGATTTTGGACGAACTGTGTACAACAGAGTAGTAGTAGTAGTAGTAGTAGTAGTAGTAGTAGTAGTAGTAGTAGTAGTAGTAGTAGTAGTAGTAGTTGTAGTAGGAATGGGAGTAGTAGCAGTTGGGAATTATTTTCTTGAGTCTGGAGTTGAAGGTTGACAAGATCCCGAATCATCAACATCATCATAATCAACAACAGCAGCAACAACAACAACAACTTGTGAAGAAGCAAATAATTCTTAATAAGATTAGCAGGTAAAATTAGTAATTTTATATAAAACAACGAGATCGACAAATTTGCCCCATAAACTCTAAAAGGAAAACAAAACTTAATACAAAATACAAACATCTAAACATGCTCCTAACAACAAATTCAACGGAAATAAATATACATTAAATACCAACTAGCAACAAGGGCAGCCTGTCAAGAGAGACAAAGATAAGTCAACCAACAGATGCAAAGACAAACTAATCAGTAGACAGGAGACCAAAATACAAGGTTTGTATACACTTATTTCAGTTTTCAGACTGACACGTGTTCACCCTGTAGCCTTTGATATTCTTACATTTATGTCATCATCAAGAATACTCTTAAAGTTTACTGTACTTCCAAGATATTTAAATGACCTGACCCATTTGAGTGACTTATTGCCAATCCATCACATTTGAATCTTGAGTATGCTCTATTCCAAGTTTTGGTTGGAATATATCTTCAGTCTTCTTGAGGCAAACCTGTCAACTATTTCCTGAATTACCTCAAATGTATGAGAAATCAAAGCACAACCATCAGAAAATAGAAAATCACATAGAATCTCTTCCTCGTTTTGTTTTTTCCTTTGATCTGAAACTTTGCCCATTTAGGTTTAGTATACTTCCTTCTGTGCGAAACAGAAGTTTTACACTTTCATGGTAAAGCATGTTGGAGCATTGTCGAAAAGAATATAGCAAACGAGCTAAAACACGGCCTGGTTTAGTTCCAGTGGTCCTGTTTACTACTATACATACATACATACATACATACATACATACGTATATACATACATACATACAAATCTTTTATCTCTTACTTATTTCATTCATTGGACTGCGGCCATGATGTGGCATCGCTTCAAGGGTTTAGTTGAACAAATCGACCACAGGGCTCTTTCTAGTTTGGTACTTATTCTATCGATCTATTTTGCCAAGTCACTGAGTTACGGGGACGTAAACAAACCAGCACCAATTGTAAAGCTCTGGTAGGTAAAAACATAAAAAACAAACTCACCGACATAGTACATATATATACATATATATATATATGTATGCAAAACACACACACACACACATCATTTAATGTACATAGTATAAAGGTACGAGCTACAAATAGTTTCTTGCTGTGGAAACACGTGCATAGTAAAAATTTTATAACACGGCTTGCGTCTCTACGCAATTTTCAGGGTCTGCACACATGGTTTGTTCTATTTCGAGATTGCTTGGAGACATAAAGAGCAATATAAAAACCTGCTTATACACGGGTTTCCACTGCAAGAAACTATCAGTTGCTCGTATCTTTATACGACGTACATTAAATGATGATATATGTCTCTCACTAGGACTATTTTTTTTGTTGATCTTACCTTAACGGAATAGTAATATATACATACATGCATGCATATATACACACATACATACATACATACATACATACACTCATACATACATACATACAGACATGCATACACACATACGTATATACATACATACATACGTATATACATACATACATACATACATACGTACATATATATATATATATATATATATATATATATATATATATATATATATGACGTTTTTTAAGTTTCCATCTTCTAAATGCACTCACAATAGTTTGTTTAGGCCAAGGCTATAGAAGTAGACATCTGCTCAAGGTGCTCCGCAGTGGGACTGAACTCAGAACCATGTTGTTGGGAAGCAATCTTCTTACAACACAGCCTCGGCATTTTTGTATGTGTGATATTGTATGATAAGGGACCTAAAAGCAAGGAGCTGGGGTCAACTCTTGGAAACGAATTAGTCACCTATAAGCATATATATGTGTATACACATACACATACACACACACACACACACACATATCTTCTAGTTTCCTATACATAGAATTAATTTAGTTATAAGAAGTTACAATCGGTGTCAATGTTCTGCTCGGCTATAAACAAACTTAGTCCACTAATCTGATGAAGACAATTAAATTTTTAAATGTGTCTTATCTCATATTTTTAATGATGATTATGAGTCTTCAAATTCTTTTAATCAATATCTTCAAAGACTTGAAATATGCGGACTAAATTTGATGAAAAAATTAAACAAGCACAACAACAAGAACGAATATATAAAAAGCAAGAAATAATATGTGAAATATATTAAGTTTAATTTTTGTTTGTTTTCTTTTAGTCTTGTTTTATGTTGCATGTGTGCGTATTCCTTTGGATTTATATTTAGTTTAAAATAGTTGCATGTATGTTTGAGAGAGAATCAGAGAGAAAAAGAGAGAGAGAGAGAGAGAGATAGAGACAGAGAGACAGAGAGACAGAGAGAGTGTCAGTGTGAGAGAGCGAGAGAGAATGTATATATCTGTGTGTGCTCCTCTTTGTGTGAGTATGTCTTGATGAATGGCAATATTATCAGACAACTCTGAATACTATTTACAGCAATTATATTAAGTGCTTATTTTGCGTATGGTTATAATGTTTATTATTAATTTTAACCTTAAGGCAACGACCTGGCAGAATTGTGGGCATGCCGGACAAAATTGCTTGCCGGTTTTCCTTATCTCTTTAGGTTCTGAATTGAAATTTCTCCGAGGTTGTCTATGCCTTTCATCCTTTCGGGATGAATAAGACCAGTTAAATTTCAGGCCTTATTCCTATAATAGAAAGGATTATAAATCTTAGCTTTGAGATGCTTAGCTGGCTGGCAGAACTGCTCTCACGCCGGACAAAATGCTTGCCAGCTTTTCGTACGTCTTTAGATCCTGAGTTTAAATTCCGTCGAAATCGACCTAGTCTTTCACCATTTCGGGGTTGATAAAATAAGTACCAGTTGAGCATTGGAGTCTATGTAATCGAATAAGCACTCCATTCCCCAAATTCAGGCTTTGTGCCTAGATTAGAAAGGACTATTAAGTTTAGTTTCAGTCTTGTGCTCGATAATATCAGAGGATATCCTGCCGTAACCATCCCGACTTTTTCCATCGTACTGTATCTCGGAAAACATTATCCTGTGAATCATATTCACTAAGATGATAGATAGTGATTTAATGGCGATTTGCTGCTGTTTCTAACTGATAAATTGATCGCATATAGGCTCCCTCATTTTCTCATTTGTAATTCTATTATTAGGGATACAAAAAAGTGATATTTTGTGACAATTGACAAGAGCAATTTATAATATTTACGTCATTTTCTTGGCATTAAATATTTACAAATGTCACTGTTTTATTCACGACCCAACGAAGCAGTTGCAATTGTCAGGAATATAAATATCCTGAAATAAAATTTACGTATATTTCAGACAATATCAAGAAAAATTTAAAGACACAGTTTTGTAAATAGAAGAGAGCTTGTACTACATCTCGTTGTTTCTACTACGCCTAGTTTGTTTTTATACACCACTGGACTATGAATGTCCTTAAGAAGCATTTCTCTCCTCAAACAAATTCCACATTTGAGTGTAGCAAATGTTAATTCTACATTTGAGTGTACACGAAAGCGTTAAATACAATTGTACATACACATAGAAGTAGATATAGGCATGGGGTTAAGAAGCTTGCTTTGCAACCACGTGTTTTCGGGTTCAGTCTCACTGCGTGGTACCTTGGGCAAGTGATTTTTACTATAACCGCGAACCAACTAATGCCCTATGAGCGAATTTGGTTTACGGAAACAGTGAGAAAGCTCGTAGTCTGTCTGTCTCTCTCTCTCTCTCTCTCTCTCTCTCTCTCTCTCTACACACACACACATACATATCGTTGCTATTATGCAAAAGTGTCGTAAGTCCAAAGTTTCACCATTCCATTTCTTTTTACATTAGCAACAGTTTCAGTTTAATAATAATATTTTGTTGGGTGCATAAAATCCATGCATGTATGATATTTTCAGTGTGAAATATTTTTTGCAAAACTGTCGTATGTGAGACTTACTACACTTTTGAAAAATGCTGTACCACATTTTGACAACTTTCATATCTTCGCATCTGAAGCAACTGGAGATACGATAGTTTGACCAAAAGGACCATGACCTTTCGATGTTTTCAGACATAGTTTTCATAGTGCTAACGATTCTGCCATCTCACCGCCCTTGGTAGGTGGATATTGTTGACGAAATATAGTCCAGTACATAATTAGTACTTTATTTAATCGATAACAGAAGGAGTAAAGGAAAAGTGGACACCAAAATTTGTACTCAGAACAGTAAAAAAAGCACTTGGTCTGACACTCAAATAATTGTGCTACGTTACAATTTTACCGAAATCATCTTCTGCAGATTTCTAATGTTTAAAGTCATTTCTATGCATTTTATTTTATGTTACGATACGTTAGCACGCACCAATATCTACATTAACCCATGTTTGCCTCGGTGTCTCTTTCTATCCTCTTACGTCATAAACAAGCACGTGCGTGCATTTGTGCATGTGTGTGGTGTGTGTATTTGTGTGTGGGTGTGCGCGCCGTGTATTAGTTTGTGTGTATGTGTGTGTGTATGTGTGTGTATGTGTGGTGTATTTGTGTGTATTTGAGTGTAAGAGTGTGTTTTGTCAATAAACGTATCTATTTTAGTGCATCTGCTTTCTATCTTGTCTGTGTATCGATCTCTTTTGTGATAGACGTATGTCTAAACACACGTACATACATACATGCACGGATATATATATATATATATATATATATGCAACATACATATATGTACATATATATATACATACATACACACACACATATATATATATATATATATATATATATATATATATATACACACATATATACACACACGTATATATATATATAAATATATACATACATATATATATTACATATATACACACATATATAAGTATATGCATATCTGTATAGTTTTTTATTTGAGCGTATGTGTATGCGTTTCTCTCCCTTTCTATTTATGTGTGCGTACATGCATGCGTGTGTGTGTGTGTGTGTTTGTGTGTGTGTGTGCGTGCGCGTGCGTGCAGATATATGTTTTACAAGTGCTTATTCACACGTTATGTTTGGCACACCAACGAACCGCAGAATCACATACATAAGCAATATCACTCGCGTATCACTCGCGTATAATATTCCTTGTCACTATTTTTTCCTTCGTAAATCTTTCCAGCATCCTCATCTCCATCTGTCTAAGAACCTTTGTCTTATTACTCTTCCTCCACTTCTGTCATCTTACATTGCTGTTGTTTCTATATAAATCATTTTGCTAAGTTACAGATATTTGGTTATATCGTTAATGGAAATAGGTATATGAAGTAAATATATGCAACATGATTCTACCATCGTTTTAAAAAAAAACACTAATTGCTTGTCAGATATTCTTCAGATAATCTTTATGCCTTGACAAGCATCGTATGAAGATCTAATGAAATGTGAAGCAAAAGGTTAAATTAATATATAATATGAAATATGTCTCAAAGCACTTAAGCAAAGGTTTATACTGTCTTAAACGTTTTCAAAACTGTGGCTGTGTGGTAAGAAGCTTGCTTCCCAACCACATGGTTCTGGGTTTAGTTTCACTGCGTCACACCTTGGGCAAGTGAATTCTACTATGGCCTCGAGCCGACCAAAGTCTTGCGGGTGGACTTGGTTGGCAGAAACTGAAAGAAACCCGTCTTATATATATATATATATATATATATATATATATATATATATATATATATATATATATATATATGTAGAAGGTTGGAAAGGAACCTTCTACACACGAGTTGATATATATGAAAAGAAAAAAGGTCAAGGTAGAAAATGCTAAAATAATTGTATAAAAAATATTTCAGTACCGGTTTCAGTCATTGAGACTTTTTCAAGCGTAAGTATGGAAAACAATTGTTTTCCATACTTACAGTTGAAAAAGTCTCGATATATATATGGCGAGAAAGATAGACAGACAGACAAAGAGCATAGAAACGAAGAATGAAGGGAAGTATATGATATATATGAGAAAGAAGAAGTGAAGAATACAGCAAGTAAGAAGTAAAAAAAAAATGAATGAATAGATTTACAGAAAGGGAAATGGAACAGACAGGGAATCAACCAAAAGAAAGTAAACAGTAAGACACTAGGTCTGCGAAATGGAAGGCACTCTAAGACCAAGAAAGAAATAATAGCCAGGCTTGCACACACATGCACACACATAGTCATTATCTAGAGTGATGCAGGCACTACCTAGTGCAGTGTTTCTCAACCGTTTAATTGGCCTATGGACTCCTTTGATTCCGATTTTACTCAGGTGGACAACCATAACCATTTTATAGTTAAAAACATCCTATTATGTTTTTATAATTAAGTATTATTAGAAACCGTATAAAGATTGCTAAAATATTTTGTTTTGTAGAAGTATAAGCAATCTATTGCTGATAAATTTTGACAACAAAACCCTATATAAACCCCGGTTATAAACCCCGGTTATAAACCCCGGTTGAAAACCACTGGTCTAAAGTGGATCGCTCATTCTTTAAGAAAGTCAGGTGTAATTTAACAGAGATTTGGTTGCTAGTTCTAGCAGTTTCTACGTCCCGTAGAAGCTTTCTTTTTGGATCAGTTTTATTGCATTAGAGAACAAGAGTGTCATGGCGACTATATGCAATTCGACGAATTGTTTGACAAAAGAAATAGAAAATCAGGTAAATTTTAATAATTTTATATATTTCTTTTTAATAGGAAGATTTTGTTTTGAACAGGCACTAACTGAGTTATAGAAATATTTGAACTAACAAAATAAATCATTAAAAACGTATTGCTTTTATTTTTGCTTATGCATAACATTGTCACTCTTTCCCTCGCTATACTGTAATTGAATAGATATAATAAAACAGCCCAACAGCGCTTGAAAATTAGAGAAAAAAAAAACGAATTACTTCATAAAATTTCATTAATATCCATCAAGAGTATGATAAAAATTCATCTAAAAAAAAAAAAAAAATTCATGAAAACTTTTCTAAAGAATATGATTGAAATATAAAAATTCCTGAGAAGAACAGACTAGAAATAGTCACCGAATTGTTTTTATCGAATGAAGGAATCAAGTGCTTCCTATACGACAAAAGAATCAAGTAAAATAAAATGTGTAACATGGAATCATATAGAACAGTTTTAGAAAATATTTTAAAAGAAATCAACGGGAGAACCTAAAAGCTCATCCATGAGTCATGCTCGGACGAGACATGTTTGCATGATTAAGAAGTCCACTTCATACTCCCTTGGTTTCGGGTTCGATTCCTTTACACAACAAAACCTTGTGAAAGCTTCTGCTACCCTAGTCACAGGCTGACCAGTGCCGTGTGAGTAGAATTCCGTAGACTGAGACTGTGCTGAACATTGTCGGATATATCCAATGTAATAACACTCCACACGATTTTTTACACACATACACGCACACGCACGCACGCACGCACGCACGCACGCACGCACGCACGCACGCACGCACGCACGCACGCACGCACGCACGCACGCACACATATGCATATGTGTGTTGCTGTGTGCGAAATAACCTTATAGAATAGAGTCAGAAATTATCTAAAACTAAATATACAAATAAACTTGTTTTCTACGGATGTGTATAGCTTTAAGTATCATAGGCAACAATTCGGAAAAAAAAGATAATGATTTCTTTTACTTAAGTTTTTTATTTATTTAAGACATTTTTATTTATTATTTTTTAAAAGTAATAAAGTAAAATAAAATTCACCGTCAACTTTCATTTCTGTAATCGTTTCAGTTGTTTGTTTTAAAAACAGACATTGCGATTCTTGTTCACAACTAATAACATGCGTAATCATAGTTAATCGAAGATTTTCAACTCACTACGAGAGGCGGCTGAAAAGTTCATAATCTCATGGAATTTGACCAAATGAGGTTTATATTCCAACATAGTCTCCCCTGTGGTCCACACACTTCTTCCATCGGTGTTGCAGTGCTTGGATCCCCTTCATGAATAAGCTTTCATCCTACTGGTTAAAAATGTCATCAACAGCAGACATGACGTCATCATTGCTGCAATACTGGTTCCTAGCCAAGTGTTTTCTTTTATGTTGGGGAAGAGATGATAATCAAATGAGGGCAAATCAAGAGAATCAACCAGTTCAAAGCTACAGTCACGCACAACAGCGATTGAAACCAAAGACTTGTGTGCTGGAGTATTATCCCGTTGAAACGAAACCCCTTTCTTAAGTTTTCCTGAAGTGGCGATGAGGATTTAGAGGAAAATAAAAGTGTGTAGGCAAATGCCTACATGAAGTCATGAATCATATTTTACACTTCCTAGATCGAAGCAATGAAGGCATCCATACATAGATTAACGAAGGATAATGGAAGCTCATCAAAAAGACACTGACACGACAATGTGGAACAAAGGTTTCTTTGTTTATATCGTATTCGTATCTGTACAAGTATTGTAAAGATATAGGTTCAGAAATTACAAAAAAGTTATTCGCGAATCAATCTCCTTTAGAGTATTAATGATGGTTATATTTTCTCTTAACTATATATACGTTCTATACATTGTTATGTTTTATAAATGTATTCTGGTTCAGCCAGCTGATGTATTTCTTTTCATTTATTTTTTCTTATCGAATTTCACTCTCACCATTTCCGCTTAGTGTAGTTTCATTGCCATCACAATTTACTTTCATTATTTTAAGACAATAGACTCCACTTTTCAACGTTAATATACACGAGTATACGTAAAAATTAACATACTTTAGAGAATAAATTCCCAAGCGAATTCTTTTGATAAAGAAGAAACATCCATCAATGTTAGCGAAAGAAATAAAAAGTAGTTAAATTTCCATTTAAGTTGTGGTTGAACTGCTTCTCATCTACTGCTACAAAAGCATAACCGTAACAAAATATCGCTTTCTTTTACTCATTAATTCCGGTATTTATGTCTTAATAAATATTCTGCTTTGGTGGTATTCAGGGAATAATGATGAATATCAAGTTGTATTGCGGTTTCTATCACCTAATCGATCCCGTCCTAGTTCGGACACTTTTGTGTAACTGTCTGCTTGTCCCACCAGTATCATCAGATATAAAAGCACACTCACGTGAGGGACAATAGTGTTCTGAGTCGATGAAATTCTCATAGAAAATTACCAAGAGAAATTTAAAGTATATGTTAAAGAAAAGCTACATTATCATGGTAAATGTTTTAATAAAAGAAGACTGAAATTAAACAGAAAATTATCATTTATCGTGACGAGCAGAATAAAAAAGGAAGCGAAATGAAACAACCGATACCAAAATTCTCCTTAAAATATGGTGGAATTAAGGACAACGTTACGCTTCACCAGAACCGAACGCTCCATGATTACCATTAGCTTAATAGAAATCACCTGCCAGCAATTCTATTTCATCTGCTCCATTAAATTTTTCTTACGTATTTCACGTTGCATCGCGTTTTGCAATTTTTTAGTGTATTTTTGCTGTGTTTGTAAGTTTATATTCTTTGGGTAGGTAAGCAAATAAGTTTTCCACCTTCCTGCAAAAATATCCAACGAATCCAATGAAACTGTTATCGGCTGTTTGCAACTCTTCTGAAAATGACAACCAAATTTATTATACATTATGTAAGACTCACAATACAAAAACAGCTTTCCTCAACAACAGTCGACATTGTTATTACTGAAACTTGACACTTTAGTTTGATAAGTTCTCTTATATATATATGTTACGTTAGGTCATGTTATGCATATATGTATGTGTGTGCGTGTGTCTGGAAGTGAATGCATCTATGCATGCCTCTATGTATGCATGAATTGTTTTGCTTGTATGTATGCGTATGTATATGTATGCTGTCTGTATGCATGTGTGTATGTATGTATGTATGTATGTATGTTTGTATGCATACGTTTATGGAAACATATTTGTGTCTATAAACGTTTGTAATTTGCATGTATATGTATATATTTGTATTTATGTATCTAATTGTTTCTATGTATAGTGGGATGGAGAGATACATACAAACACACATGCACACACATTCATACATACATTCCCCTAACACTCATTCATAGATACATACATTTTTAGGCACAGAAGCATACCTACACGTATATATATATATATATATATATATATATATATATATATATATGCGAGTAAAAATAAATACAAAAAAGGTTGTTTTTTTGTATGATTGTGTATAGAGGAATATATTATTTTGTTTAAAAGAGTTCCAACACTGTCTGTTTTTTATGTTTTATTTATATTCCTGCAGAACCAATGTGGGGTATAGAATATGGAATATACAATATATAAAATAAAATAAAATAAAATAAAATAAAATAAAAATGGATGGCACCATGAAATAAAGTATTGAATGTAGATGAAATATTGAGTGTTCAATATAAAGGATCAAATATATAAATATAAGTATATAAAGGCGACTCGAGTTTCAGGGCTATTTCCCTTCGTCATGGCCGGTATGACAGACTTTATATACTTATATTTATATATTTGATCCTTTATATTGAACACTCAATATTTCATCTACATTCAATACTTTATTTCATGGTGCCATCCATTTTTATTTTATTTTATTTTATTTTATATTATATATTGTATATTATATTATATATTGTATATTCCATATTCTATACCCCACATTGGTTCTGCAGGAATATAAATAAAACATAAAAAACAGACAGTGTTGGAACTCTTTTAAACAAAATAATATATATATATATATATATATACGAAGAGATATTAAAAAACAACTGGAAACGTTCTCTGTGGGACAATCCCGTTTTAACTCGTGCACTAGAATGCAAGTGTTCTCATAGATAATATCTGTTGTTATGTCAGAGCTAGATGAGTTTACAGTGATAGAAGACATTTCGAGTAGCGTGAATTGAGTACCAAGACGAAAGGCCTTTGGGAATGCTTACAATCCAGCTGAGATCTTAAAACGCGGCAAACCAATATTCTTTGAACTTAATCCCCAAGCACCTAAATACTTAGAAGGAATTGCAGTTCCAAATGATATGCAGGATGACAGAAGTTTTAGATGGTACAACGATAGCTCTTAACCTTTGTCAATAGCTCCCTCTAGAGTTGTTGGCTGGAAGATGTTATGAGGCACTGTGCGGGCGCTGATTGTTTAGAGAGGTCCTGATTGCTTATAGAGTTAAAATATTTGCGACTAATGAAACACTTATATTCTAAATGTATCTTCAAAATACTCTTCATCGAGATTAGACTATAAGACATTGTGGTACTAGTGACTAATATCATGGCTAATGATGGGTCGTACAAAATGCCCTCATTTTTAAATTTTATATTTTGGTTTATATTAATAATACAACTTTTTAATTAGATATAATTTATTAAACGGCTAAACTTGATTTAAATGTATGATTTTAAAAATGAATATTTACATAACTGTCTTTGAATGGATATCACTTATTAAAGTTTAGGTAAAATACATGTTTTATGTTAGTGCTTAAGTGTTTGTTTCTTCTAACTCTGTGATAAACACTATTCTTCAGCATTATTGTTAATTTATTATTAATAACTTATCATTATCAATAACATTTCCTTTAGTGACCGTAAGTGACAGCATGTGTTTATATACACACACACATGTGTATATTAAGGTGATTTTGTGTCTACATATGTTATTATTAATAACTTATTAATAGCATGTTGATTTTTCTGTAATTAAATACACGATAGTATACTTTGATATATTTCGGTTACTATCATTGTTAATCCTCAGAAATGAATTCACAAAAAAGAGAGTGTATCGGGATTATTAAATTGATTGCTTGAAATGCAGTGTTTTTCTTTGCATTATTAATCAATATTTATTTGCTTAATTTACCAAAAGGAAAAAAAAAAAAAAAGATACATGCAGAAACAAATGAAACCCTTGAGACCGATTGAACACTTTTAAACAAACCATCCGTATAACGTCAATATAAATTAATTCTTTTAGCGGTATTGAAATTAAATTAAAGACAATGCAATACTTCAAAAGCTACTTAAAATAAATTAAACAACAGTTGAGAAAGCCTTTCATTATTACATCTTATATAAGGCGGCGAGCTGGCAGAATCGTTAGCATGCCGGATGAAAAGCTTAGTGACATTTCGTCTGTTTTTACAATCTGAGTTCAAATTCCGCCGAGGTCGACTTTATCTTTCATCCTTTTGGGGTCAATAAAACGAATACCAGCGGAGCACTGGAGTCGATGTGCTCGACTTACTACACTCTCCCAAACTTGCTGTTCGGCACGCATGCTTTAAGTGACAACAACAAAAATCAACGAGCCACAATCTCCGCACAATCTTCACACACACACGCACATACATGCACACATACACGCACAGAGTGGCTGTGTGGTAAATAACGTGCGTACTGACCACATGGTTCCGGGTTCGGTCCCACTGCGTGGCTCCTTGGGAAAGTTTCTTTTACTATAGCCTCAGGCCGACCAAAGCCTTGAGTTTATTTAGTAGACGGACACAAAAAGAAGCCCGTGTATATGTTTGTGCGTCTGTGCATACGTTTGTGTGTCTGTGTTTGTCCCCCCCTCCCTATATCGCTTGACAACCGATGCTGCTGCGTTTACGTCCCCGTAACTTAGCGGTTCGGCAAAGAGACCGATAGAATAAGTACTTACAATGAATAAGTCCTGGGGTTGATTTGCTCGACTAAAGGCGGTGCTCCAGAATGGCCGCAGTCAAATGACTGAAACAAGTAAACGAATAAAATAATAAAAGTATATACACATAGTTATATACATTCTCGTCAAAATTTGTAGAAATATATATATTGGCAGTAGAAAGAATTTCTTTATAAACTAAGTGTTTAGATTCTTTTTGTTGGTAAAATTAAAATTCATAGATTACTGAAGATATTGCATCCCATACTGTGAACCTACAGAGCTGTTCAGAATCATTTGCATTCTTTGCTAAACGCTTTGTAATGTACATAGCGTGATAGTTATTCAGTTTTTGACATAACTTAACAAAAATACAGTTTCTTGTTTAATGTATAAATATCACTTTATGTAACTCACAATATAACCGAAAGTAGTATACAATCAATTTTAACAACTTAAACGGTTTCGAGACATCTATTTCTATTGAACGATTTTGTTTACCGAATGTATATACATATATATATATATATGCAGACATACATACATATACATATACATATACATATATGTGTGTGTTGATATCTATCTATCTATCTATCTATCTATCTATCTATCTATCTATCTATCTATCTATCTATCTATCTATATATATATATATATATATATATATATGCATATATGCATATGAATGCGCATAGGTGTAAATTTATGAATAAGCTGATACGTATGCACATATACATAAATACACACACACACACACACACACACACACACATATATATATATAGATATAGATATATATGTATGTGCGCATATATGTATATATATATGCATGTATATATACGTATTTATATATACGAACACACACACACACATGCACACACCCACACCCACACATACACACGCATATATACACCCATACATTAACACAGACATATTTGTTTGTCTGTGTGCGTGTAAGTGTCTAGCACTTGTTGTATATATAGGCATCTATCTGCTGGATTTACATATATGTGTAATACACATACAAAACATAAGCCCTTTAAGGTGTAAACAAACAGTTGGAATAATTTTTCTTTTTCAATAACTCTAGATACCTGCTGTGAGAAGTATTATTCTGTGTACTATAACTGAGTATATTATAACAGGAAATCTTGTGTTCTTCATATCTCAGCCAAACTATACTGTATCTACAATTGGCAGATTGGTGGCGTGCCGTATTCTACTGGATACGTGTTAGGTTTCAAGACCTACAAATTTGAAACACGATATCCCTAGCAATTGGATGGAATTGATATCTTGACTGCACCCGTTCCTTCATATTCCTTATTTGTGCCTATACCAGATTGTATTAAGGTCGGTGGATTGGCTGAATCATTAGAGCCTTGGAATTGATAATTCGGTGTAATGTTTCGCATCTTTATGCTTTGATTTCAAATCCCACTGAGGTTAACTTTATCTTTTCATACTTTCGTGGCCAATAAATGATGTATTTGTTAATTTCTGCGATTAATTTACTTACCGCCACCGCATCTCCTTTATTATTTCTGGACGTATGCCTATATTATACATCATCAAGGGCGGCAGATTGGCAGAGTCGTTAAAGCATTTGAAAAGGATATCTCGAAATATTTCGTTCCCGTTTTTTACATTCTGAGTTCAAATTTTGCCGATTATAATTTGGCTTTAATCCTTTTGGAGTTAATAAACTTCTGGCCAATATTTCTGTGTTGAAAGCAGTTATTAAAGTGGCGAAATAGCCCAATCTTTAGAGCGACGACCAAAATCTTTTCATATTCAAATTTAGATTTCAAATCACACCGAGGTCAAATTTGCCTTTTGTCCATCTGCCAGCTAGACACCCTTGCACATACACACAAGTAACCCCTTCTAGCATTATGTACTCAGAACACAGTGGAAGAAAAGAAAGTATTAATTTCTCTGTTCAATAACTCCACCTTCTTTAATCCGTTTATCTTTTATCTTTCATTTTACTCAGCCATTAGTCTGCGGCAACTGGGGCACTACTTTGAAGAGGACTTATGTTACTTTTCAACTACAGGACTGATGTTACTTTTCAAAGTCTGATGCTTATTCTATCGCTTGATTTTTCCGAATCGGTTAGTTACGGAAACGTAAAGAAATCAAATTACCTGCTACCTAATGATGGTGGTGGTGGGGTGAAAATCAGACACAAAGGTATACACACACAAAAATGAATTTTAATTGCACTTAACTTTTGCTGTTTTACCTCAGGACTATAATGGTTTGAAAGATCTGTGATCAAAGACATCCAAGTTGTGATCTTCACTTCGCATCTTTCCTTCTTTAAAATAATAGGATGGAATTTGAGGAAGAATTAGCTTCTATTTCTCTAAGGTCGAAAGCCCACCTCAGAGGAGGTTTGTAAATATCTAATTTGTTTCTTTATTGTTCATTCCAGTGGGAAAAGCTTTGTTCATAACATATGTAGGAACTCCGAAACTGGAGCAAGTGAGTGAACTTTGCTAAAGTAATCCAAAGGGCCATTTGGACGTGCAAAAATGGATGATGAATTAAATGTACTATCGAAGTAGTCCACGACGGGATTTGAACGCAGAGAAGCAGAACAAGTACCGCAAGGCTTCTTCTTCAAAACTCCATATACTCCACCAGACGACTGCCATAGATAGTAAGTTATTTATCAACTCCAGAAAGATTAAAGTCATAGTTGACTTCGGGATTTGAACTCCGAATGCAAGGAATTACAGTTAACAGCCGCAAAGCATTTCATAGCTAGACACTCTTACACTCTATCAACTCTCTTAAAACAAAAAAAGAAATCACGAAAGAAATTCCCTTCTGGGGTTTGAACTAAGTATGGTTTCGCACTGTAAGAAACTTTACCATTTCTAGTTATTCATGTCGCTTTGCTTTTCACGAAAAACGAAATGCGCTTTGTTATCAAACAATAATTCTTTTACCATTTGTTCTATCGCAATCAATGTAATGCAATGAAACCTTTTAAACAATAACAAAACAAACTCCTCAAAAGAAAACAAACGAACAAAAAGCAATAATCAAAGCAAAACATCTTAACTTCCAATAATTAAAGCAGAAAGGACAATGAAAAATTAATTTCCATAAATTTGACACGAAGAGATTAAATCCGACAAATATTTTGTTTTTATAATTTTTTTGTTAAAAAAGAAAAAAAAAGAGACTGTACAAAACAACGGAAATATGCCCCGTTGAAGATTGCAAAAATATGAAATATTAATCCTAATCAACAGTACTAATTAAAGTAATGAATGCAATGTTTTTGTTCAGTGGTACTTGCTCTTGGTACTCTTGCTGCTTGCTTTTTTTTGCAAATGTTTCTACTGTTGTTTTCTGTTTATTTTCCTTGATTCCATCACCGTATTATTTCATTTATATTTTCACGTTTTTCGAATTCATAGAGTATAAGCTACTATTACCACTACCACTGCTGTCGTTGCAACAATTGGAGACTGGAACGGATGCCTTTCTTGTATTTAATTTTTTTCTGCTTATTGAATAAAATAGTTTTAACATCTGATATATTTAATCCAAAGTAAACAATTAAGTAGAAGAAAAAAAACCCCCTAAAACTGCGAGATTTTAAAAAGAAGTTAATGATTTAAACCAGTCGGTGATGTGAAAATCGCTGAACAGATTTCATGAAGAAAAACATTACGTAAAGGAAAAATAATTGTTGAAATGGGTGTAAATTAAAAATGAGAACTAACAAACTATAATTAAAATCATAAATGCTTGTATTTCTGCTTTATGATTCCTAAGAAGCGGTATCCATCATTGAGTGATTAACCTTTTTGACTTTAAACGAATAAAATAAAAAGGAAACGTAAGGTAGACGCGACTTTTACAACGCCTTTATGATTGCAGTTACATAATATGGCATCTGATTTAGGCACACGACAGACTGTTTTGAGGAGATGTGGTTCGTCGATTACATCGATATCAATAGAAGACTAATACTTTATGTAATCCACCCGGAGAGATAATTTTTTTTTTTTTACCATGACAAGTTTGAGCTCAGAACGTAAAAGAGCAGGTACAAATACTTAAAATAATTTTTCCCCCCGACATTCTAACGATTCTGCTGGGTTGTCGCCTTATACAATCACAAAATACTGCTTTAATCAAGTTAGATGCTGACGTCTACTTTGCAAGCATGTATAATACACAGCCACACAAATACAGATAGCAACACAGATTCACAAAGACACACCCATAATCATAAGCGTGTCCTTATTGTTAGTGTTCAGCCTTAATCAAAAGCATCGGCACAAACCTATGCTCAAAGACACCACAATCCTGTGTTGTTTTCTCGAGTACATTAACTCTAGGACTGCATTATGTAGTCTGTCCCCTTCTTTTTCCACAATAGTGTGCTATTTGAAGTAGATTTCGGATCTTTTCCCTTTGAACGGCAGATCGAGAAATTAATTTTTTGTAACTAAACACATTCAAACTTCGGACATTGGTAGAATATGTAGAATGTGTCATATAAAACATTTTTTACTGTTAGTATTGTTGAGAAAAGTTTATATTTTCAAAGTTATTTCGTGTTAAAGTTGTCGTATTTCGGTAATTTCAACCAATCAATGACGTGTATTCAGCTGAATAAAATTGCTGCCGTTGTTTGTCAACAACAACTATAGGCGGTGTATATTTCGTTTGTCACTGTTATTTATGACATCGTTCGTGCAGTTGTACTGGTTTTATCTTTAGGGCTTTAGGTTGAGGGTTAGGGTTTCTCAACAACACTAAGAGTAAAAGATGTTTTATATGACAGATTCTACACATTCTACCAGTGACCGAAGTATTTTTAGTCGCATATATATGTTTTACCTTCTGTGTCTTTTGTATATGTATACTTTGTATGTTTAAGAGCCATGGCAATATTTATAGATATTCAAATGTTTGGAGGTATAGTGTTATATACAAAGTCGTTGACTCGAATTTGATGTTTGTTCTATGATCAATGTTTATATATATATATATATATATATATATATATATATATAAATTTTCAGAACGAGATAAAAATACAAGGCTATGAAAGATTTTACAACATAGAAGGTCTTACAGCTGTTTCCGGGATATTTTATATATCCCTTCATCGGAGACGGTGTGAGAAAATGGTTAAGCAAATAGTTATTCTAGAGAAGATATAAAATAGAGAGTGAAGTGGAGGAATGAAAATAGACATGAGATATGCAGAGATATTGCATCTGTAGATCCATTATTTAGGCAGAATGGTATACGTTATTTTTTTAAATGTACCTTAATCCCCTGAGATTGCAGATAATATTTCTGAATCTCTTTGATTCTTTAAATGTGCTGGCCCCCTGATAATTAATCGATATTAATTAATATATTAATATATGACTAATTACCAGATCTTATAATTATATATATGTATATATATATATATATATATATATATATATATATATATATATGTATATATTATATATATATGTATATATGTATATGCTATAAACATATATATGTATATATATATATATATATATATATATATATATATATATATATATATATATATATATATATATATATATATTACATATATCTAATATGTGTATATGTATGTATGTATATCTATATATAATCATAGCCATATAAATTCAAATAATTTTTTACATCGTTAACCAGCTATGAAAATCTTTCCGATTAATTTCCCCATGAAGAACATCGCCACTCCCTCTTTTAAGCAGTTTATGAAATGCATCGATAGAACGAAAGGCCTAGTCAAGAATATGAGATGGAAACCATTTTTGAGAGACGTGGACAAACATAAGAAGATGAAATCTGGCTTTAGAAGACAGCTATCAGGAAAT
This sequence comes from Octopus bimaculoides, assembly GCF_046866305.1. NCBI lineage: Eukaryota > Metazoa > Mollusca > Cephalopoda > Octopoda > Octopodidae > Octopus > Octopus bimaculoides. The sequence goes on along the minus strand of NC_142945.1, from coordinate 15,345,182 downwards.
AATCTACTAGAACCTTTAGAAAACGCCATCTTCAGAATGTTAAAGGAAATAATGTTGAAAAAGATTCTATGGCCTCCGAAGTGAAATCGCAGGGAAATTGAAAAATACCAGAAAATCGAACAGAAAGACAACAGGATTTCTGAATTCTGTACATCGAAATGAATACGTATGGCGCTTTCAATGACTTGTTGAAAATAGTAATACCAACATATTTAAAGAAAATATAAAGAAGCCATTGCATAATTCTTGATATCTATAAATAACGAAGTGACATTTATAACATTTTGCCTCAATATATATATATATATATATATATATATATATATATATATATAAGAGTGGAAATCCTTTATGTCGAAAACAGTCTATTAACATCAAAACGCAACTGTAATTTTATGAGTAATTCCACAAGTCGATTTATTAATTCTACAGAAATAGAATTTGAAAGAAGTATCAAAAGTACATGAGATAGAATTAATAACGGCACACGTTGAAGTCCCGTTTTGTACGTGTTTGCAAGTACTGGGTAGGTGGATAGTTGGATAATATATTTTTGTACCATTTGACGGAGAGCTTTACAGTTTCCCCTATATCAAATCAAATCTCATTGAGAAGCAACAACTTGGTGAAACGTCATAGATCAATAACGGATAAGGATAGACAAATTATGAAAGGATTCAATTATGTTTTGTGGTGCTAGAATTTGGATACTGAAGAAAGACGTAGATCTTTTGAAAATAAATATAAATGTCAGTATTTAGAAGTTTCAAATATTATTGCTTTTCTAGATTTCATACGAAACAAATTTAAAGAGAACGACAGTATTTTAATATCTAAGAAGGAATTATCTAGAAAGCGAATAAGGTCACAAAGGAATTAACAAAGTTATTGAGAGGCCTAAACCTAAAAATAAAGATAAAACCGATATAAAAACTGCTAACCTGTTGATTCGTCTGGTCTTAATAAGGGTATAATTCAACGGTACTTAAAACCTAAAGGCACTTGACTCTACAAAAGCAATAAATCAAATCGGCTATGAAATATTGTGAAGAATCTTTCCTGTAATTTAACTCCGCGAATTCCATCTATTTCTAGCAATGCATCTTTAAATAGCAAAGACACACTGTGCACTAAGATCTCATGGTTTTCAAGAATCAACTGAATATAAAACAAATAGATTTGAAAATGATGGAGCCGACTAGGGATCGTATACGGTATAATCCTTCATTTCTGATTAGTGTAAGAACAAAAGAAACAAAGAAAGGGCAAATGACATATTCATCTAATAAAGAAACATTTTCCACTCGATCATAAGCGCAGGTAAATATCTAACTGGAATTCATTTCAAAACATGCTATTCTATATAAATCAAATGCAGTAACTGAGCCATAGGAAGATGACAAAAATGTAAATAAAAAAAAAACTAAATGTAGTTAAAAATGCAACATTCCTTAGTGACATATCCACTTCGTGGAAGTTGACTAGAAGAATTTATTGCAATACAATATATATAATATATAATATTATATATATTATATAATATTATATAATATTATATATATTGTAATACAACTTATATTGTATATATCTTTTATGTTGTAAATCATTCATTCTTAAATTCATTTGAAAATGAGTAGAAATCGCAATATTGGCAGGTAAATCACTGAATGTAATAAAATCAAACTTATAACATGTACATATCGGTGTGCACTGTTTAAATGCCCAGTGCAAATGCAAAATGTAAACTGGTATGCCCAGAAAACCTCACACAGAAATATTCTTTTCTACTCAAGGCACAAAGCTCGAATTTTTGGGAGAAGGAGCCAGTCGATTAGATCGACCCCAATACGTGACCCCGAAAGGATGAAAGGTAAAGTCGACCTCGGCGGAATTTGAATTCAGAACGTAGAGACAGACGAAATAACGCTAAGCATTTCGCCCTCACATAGAAATGTTGGAACAGCAATACATGTATTGATAAAGAAAGATTATTAACAACAGCAATAAACGCCACGTTGTATGGTATTAAATCTGTACTTATCACAGCTTTAGTAGTTCTGAGCGCTCTCCTGTCAAGGCCTTAAGATACACAATAATTCAGAGGCAGAATTAAAAGATCATGAAAAGTAAAGCATTACATCAGATGCAATCCAGCAACTCTCGTTATTTTCTCTTGAGTTTTATTAATCGTCCATAGTACGCGAGAGCCAAAGTCTTAAATTGGTATTGGTATAAGCGAAAATATGGGTATAGATTTATCCTCTCTTGTGTTGCATGCAGTGAGAACAGCAGTTTTAATGACATGTGATATAAGTATTTTTAACCATTAGTCTTGTGGTTTTGCGTAGCTGATCTAAATTATGCAACAGCAATATTTGGAATGACGCTTTTATCCGAAGATCTCACGTTTCCGAGGGATTAAAATATCTTACAGAATAGTAAACTATCTATCATTCCTAATTCATTGTAGAGTCAACTGATTTGTAATAGAAGCTGCATGAATGTTGATATTAATGTTGGAAGGAAAATTTCGCTCTTCAAATTCTATTAACTTTTCGCAAAATTCTCAGATAGCTGACTTCGTGTGACATTCATATTGATAGACTGTTTAAAGTTTCTATTGTGTAGAGTCAAAAGTTTTGCAATATATTATTCGTCAAGTTACGACAGAAGCAGCCTAGCATTCACAGGAGAAGCCACCGTTTTGCACCGCTTGAAGCTACCTTTCTGCCAGTGATTTGATCCAATGCTGATATCAGTTCTTGTGATAATTATTTGCACTATTATTTGCGGTATATCAGGATATGTTTCTCATAATTTCGACAGTCGTGTTTTACATTTCAGAATGATATGTCTCTTGCTATTAGGATCGCTACTAATGCTAGCAATAACCTCGTTGCTGTCTGGTGGATTGAAACTGTATGCTTGTTCACCATGGTTCTTGTATTTATCAAAGACAATTTGAAAATCCGAGGTGGCCGCAGACTTCAACGCTTTCTTTAAAATTTTTTAATCAATTTAGACGTTGTGCCAAGAGAAATAGTGTTTTAGATGCGTCTATCTCTATAACTCATGACCAAAGTGCAGCTACACATATCAAATCTCTTCATTCAGAAGTGTCTGAAGGGCTACCTTGTTATGGTATATTTGCTCTTGCACTTTAAAAGTTGGCAAGAATGCATCTTTTTTGATACGTTTTTTTTTTCTATAGACAGTCAATTGGAATGCTGAGATCTACTTTCTGATGTTCTGCAGAAAATGTATGAATTCTTCAGTGGCGTTAGTAAAGCAGCTGTAGGATGACCAAGAACTCAAAGATTAACATTTCAATACTGGAACTGTACATAGCATTTGTCTCTTATTTACATATCTTGGCCAAGTGGTTGCTAAGAATTTTGTACATGGCGCCGACAGAAACTATTTAATTTTTCAGAAACATAGCTATTTTCAAGATTATCGTTGAAGGTATCTTCCATCCAATGTTTATATGTCTATAATTGATATGTAACTACTGCTTCTCCTATCTTTAGTGTTTTAGCTAGGATGGCGCTTCGTGAGATTTTATACTGTTTACGTATAGTGTGCTTGCCAGCATTCTACTGGGGCTGTGCTTGTTCACCAGTTGTTTCCACTTATTTATGAATAACCTTCCTGGAAGAATTCTGGCGAAGGCATGTTTGTGTCTCTAGTTGACTATTTTTAGCTTGCCTGGTAATATTCAGCTTACGATGAGCAATAGGTTCATAGTCCTTTTAATCGTCTGCAAGGCTGCATTGATGATAGCGTTAGCTTGCAGGCTTTATAGTCACAACTCACCTGTTGATGCTGCTAATAAGATCACGTTCGGTTTGGCAGGAGTCGATGTAGTATAATTGGACTGGGATGCATTTTTCTGTGGCATTTCTGATAGAAGCATTGTTTTCAGCTAATCGCTCATGAAAATGCAATAAAAGTTATCACCCACAAATACAACTATCTTACCCGAAAATAAATAAAAAATAGCTGATATATCATTTTCAGTAGCTGTATTATATTCGACAAATGTTACATTGCAATATAATTTCTTGTAATGGTTGATTATATATTATTTAGTAACGGAGAGGGAGAATACGCAAACCCAAATCGAGAAGTGAAAGCAGTGTTGATGGTATTCGAAAGGTCTATGTAGCTAGCACAAAATGATGAAAAGAGAGAGGTTTAAACAGAATTACAGGAGAAAGAAATAAAGAAAGAATTCGATAAAAGGAAAGCATTGAGTACAGAGAGACACGACTAAATAAAGCAATTTCATAGTTATAAAAAGAGTGAGAGAGAGGACAAAAGGAAAAAAAGAGCAACTGGCTATATATATGTGTGTGTATAATATATATATATATATATATATATATATATATATATATATATATATATATATATATATATATATATATATATATATATATATATATATATATATATACATATATAGGGAGAATTCACAAAAGAAAAGACAAAAGACGAAGACAGGTGGTGTCGACAACAAACAGATGTATTAATGTATTAGTTTAACGTTCGGGAAGTGAAAATGTCAGTGGGGAGGGGGAGGCACAGAACCACAACAAAGCCAAGAAGGTTATACTTTCTATTTAATGTGATTGTAAGGGTGTTGACTTTTACGCGCTTGTTCTCATGAAGAGGACCATTAATTCAGATGTGTACTGTGAGCAGCTGGACAAATTAAATGCAGTGATCCACCAGAAGCGTGCAATACTTGCTAACCGTACGAGCATTGTCTTTCATCACGACAATGCCAAACTGCACACTACATTGCAAGCGCGGCAGAAACTTCTGGGACTTGCCTGGAAAGTATTGCCGCAGCATCCATATTCACCTGATCAACGAGAGTTCAACGACATACAGCCACGACATTATTACCGACAATTATGATTGCTTCGACTAGAACGAAGCAGCAGGTGTATAGTTTAAGTATTTAATCAACTCCAATCTAACACAGTCGATGAGTAACTACCATTTTCTATTCAATCGAAGAGTGAAGAAAACTACCTTTGGTTTTAATCACATAAATCCTAACTAAATTCGCTTCGGTTTTATTTCTGATGTCAAGGCTTTCACAGTAGTTAATCATTATATGATTAAAACCAATAGTATTCATCTCTCAATTGAATAGAACATATTTTCAATTGCTCAACACAGAGACTACTTAGAGAAACCTTACATAAACACAAAAGTATATGATACTTGAACAATTTATAATCTCCCAATATCCTAAATACATCAATAGAATGAATTCTTATGTAAATTATTAATCCTAACCACATACAAAATCCTATTAATAATATATACAGAAAGAGTGAAATATAATTTTCTACTTTTCAGAATTCAGTAGGCACATTATCCACCAAAACAAAAGATGTCATGATGCCGAGAAAAATTACAAACGCTTTAAGAAAGTAATATCACTTTTGTCTTCAATGATTATAATGCGCTGAATCTTATATTAAATTATTTGTTATTGAGAATATCTTTTGCGATGTTTAAAGCGTATCAAACAAAATTTCCACTGAAAATAAAAATGAACACGACGGAAAATTTAATTTCAAAGTATTCGTCTTTATAATCATTTACAGACGAAAGAAAGAGAAAGTCGCCCTTATTTGGATTTGAAATCAGTAAGTGAAAGATTATAATTTAGATTTATAATTATAAGAAACTATAAATTCTTCCATTTCACAACCTTTTGAACCTTATAATAAAACTCCTGAATTTCCACGACACATGTAGTCGGAGGGCAGCAGGCTTCCGTTTGTAATTTTTTGATAAAGGCAATAAAAGAATTGATAGTATTTTTGATGTCTTTTATCTCTCTTTGCTCCTAATATTGAATTTAGCTATTTTATTTGTTGCATATAATATGACAATTAGCATTAAAAGCAACCTTAAATTAAAGACAGCTATGCAGATGAAGAAAAGCGAATGTCTATACCTTCATATCACGGTAGAGAATCGTGTAGAAAAACAATTCCCATCTGCGTTTTACTGAACATATGGAAGGAGTAAAATGTCACAATTTGAAATAGAACGTAGCGACGAGCGAAATGCTGCTAAGCATTTCATCCAACGTGCTAACAATTCTGCCAGATCGCCGCCTTCATAATAATAATGATGATAATAATAATTAAAATAATAATAATTGTTGTTGTTGGCACTCCGTCGCTTACGACGTCGAGGGTTCCAGTTGATCCGATCAACGGAACAGCCTGCTCGTGAAATTAACGTGCAAGTGGCTGAGCACTCCACAGACACGTGTACCCTTAACGTAGTTCTCGGGGATATTCAGCGCGACACAGTGTGACAAGGCTGACCCTTTGAATTACAGGCACAACAGGAAGTAAAAGTGAGAGAAAGTTGTGGTGGAAGAGTACAGCAGGGTTCGCCACCATCCCCTGCCGGAGCCTCGTGGAGATTTTTAGGTGTTTTCGCTCAATAAACACTCACAACGCCCGGTCTGGGAATCGAAACCACGATCCTATGACCGCGAGTCCGCTGCCCTAACCACTAGGCCATTGCGCTTCCACTATAATAATAATAATAATAATAATAATAATAATAATAATAATAATAATAATGAAAATAATAATAATAATAATAATAATCATGAAAATAGTAATAATAATAATAATAATAATAATAATAATGAAAATAATAATAATAATAATAATCATGAAAATAGTAATAATAATAATAATAATAATAATAATAATAATAATAATAATAATAATGAAAATAATAATAATAATAATAATAATAATGAAAATAGTAATAATAATAATAATAATAATAAGAGAGACTACACCGGGGAAGTTTAAGAGACTACACCGGGGAAGTTTAAGAGAGACTACACCGGGGAAGTTTAAGAGAGACTACACCGGGGAAGTTTAACATGTGAGAACGATAAATCACTGCTCCGAAACTTATCCAAAAACATCGGAAATAAAGACATCGCATTGAGCCAAAAAATAGCTGACAAGGGGCTGGATTATATCCGAGTAAGTAATACTCATTGAAATTTATTTCTATCTTTCCAAATATAATGATGTATTTTAACTTGATACCTCCACTACCCGCACAGCGATCGTAAACACACGTGTTACATCAAAATCAAACCATCTTCGAACCCCAAAACACCATGTACAAACAAATTACAAACAGATTAAATAACACCGGTATTATTACACCCAAGAATAACAACCGAGAAGTGCGTACTGTAAGCTTGTTACGAAAAAAATACGAAGATCTGAACGTGCAAAACAATCTGACAACAGAAATAAACGAACCGGTACCCTACGAAAACGATGACCGTCAAAATAAAGGACCGGACGTTGTTCCTCATGTCCCGCAAACAAAACCAAAACGGCATAAATGGACACGTGAGGAATACATTTCGATACTATACGCCTATTTCACAGCAGTGCTCTACCCAAAAAACGAAAACACAACAACACATACATATAAAATATGGAAGAAAAATAATGTAAATATAGACCTCGATAAAACAATGAACCCTAACAAACTAGCTAACATAAGAAGATATATTCTAAAAGCAAAAAAAAATATCAGAAATAGAAATAGAACAATTGAAAGGAAAAATACATCAGGAAAATCTAGATAGTAGTCACACAGCAATGCCAAATAATAATATAAACACTGAGATAGCAAAACACGAGGACAAACGTAACATTTCCGGCAAAAACGAAGTAAACAAAAAACAACAAACCCAGACCGTAGAGATGGATAATAGTGTACAAAAAGCACCAAACCAGAACACCACAGACAAACACATGAATGAAAAGGAAGGCAAAACAAATATAAAACCTGGAAATAACGAAGGGAAACCTAATAATTACGATACTATGAAAATGAAAATAACCAAAGAACTGAAAACCACAGATCTTAGAATGGACCACAGATTATATCTCCCAAAAATCAAAATAGACAATAAAACAACATCAATAATAAATAGCATAAACCTGGCCGTCACGGAACTAACAACCACAGAAACAACAGGCAATATCACTGAGTTAAATGACATAATATATGCGGCAGCCACTGCAGCCACAAAAGAAGCAGGATACTCACTCAAACCCATCCGAACAGGAGTTCTACCACCCAAACAGACCTTGTGGATAAATAACATCCAGAACAAAATTAAAAAAAAGAGAAAAGATTTATCGATTCTCAACGAAATTAGTAAACAATCAACACTACTAAGTAACAAGAAGAAAACAAAAATACTGTACAAATACAGCATTACAGAAAAAGATTTACCTGAGGCAAAAGAAAAACTAAAGCAAGACATCCTTGCCAAAGCACAAAGGATCCGCCGGTATGAGAAACGCCAACGTTTCTTTGAACAAAACAAACAGTTCAAATCCAACCCCAAAAAACTCTACCAAGAACTGGGTAAAAATAAAATAGACATTACTTCAGCACCAACAGCAGAAGAACTAGAGAAATTCTGGAAACAAATATGGTCGGTGAAGCAACAACCCCAGAAAAGGACCATTAAAACAACGAACTTAGCACCTGAGCAACTCTGGGCCCCTATAACAACTGAAGAGGTAACCCAGACACTGCAAAGACTAAGCAACTGGAAGGCACCTGGACACGACAAGATCCCCAATTTCTGGTTAAAACACCTGCCAGCAATGCATAAAAAGCTGGCAGAAAACTTTAACAACATACTCGCAGATCCAGAGACAATGCCTGAATGGCTCACAAAAGGGAAAACCATCTTAATCCCCAAATCCACGGAAACGGAGAAACCACAAAACTATAGACCTATAACCTGTCTCCCTACGATCTACAAAGCCTTTACTGCAATAATATCGCAGAGATTGAGTAAACACCTGGAAAATAACAACCTGTTTCCAGAAGAGCAGAAGGGATGCTGCAAGGGCTCATACGGCTGTAAAGATCAATTATTGATCAATAAAGCCATAACTGAAGACAGCCGCAGAAAGAAGAAAGGCCTCAGTATGGCCTGGGTGGACTACCAAAAGGCTTTCGACAGTGTTCCCCACACGTGGATTCTGGAAACACTAGCCATAAACAAGGTGGCACCAATTATCATAAAATACATAGAGCACTCAATGAACAAATGGCAGACAGTGCTACAGCTCCAAACAAAAGAGGGACTTGTGAAAACGAAAGCCATCCCCATTAGAAGAGGAATATTCCAGGGAGACACGCTCTCTCCACTCCTGTTCTGCCTGGCACTCACACCTTTAACCGAATTGCTAAATAGAACTGGATGCGGTTACAAATGCTATGGAAAAACAGTCAGCCACCTTCTATATATGGATGACCTAAAATTATATGCTAAAAACGACAAAGAGCTAGAAACACTACTACAGACAGTACACGGCTTTACCAAGGAAATAGACATGAAATTCGGATTAGAAAAATGTGCCAAAGCAACCCTGAAAAGAGGAAAATTAGTTAAAAGTAGCAATATAACACTAGATAAAGCCAATGAAATAAGAGAACTAGACGAAAGCCAACCATATAAGTATTTAGGAGTCAATGAACTAGATAGGATACAACATACACAAATGAAAGAAAAAATAAAGAAAGAGTACTATAGACGAGTTAGATCAATACTAAAAACAGAGCTCAATGCTAAAAACAAGATAATGGGTATCAACACTTTAGCTGTCCCAGTTATAAGCTACAGCTACAACATCCTTAACTGGACACTAAACGAACTATGTAAAATAGACAGGAAAACAAGAAAAATAATGACAGGATATAGGATGCACCACCCAAAATCTGACATAGAAAGGCTATATATACAACGCACAGAAGGTGGCAGGGGTCTTATACAGCTAGAAAACTATTATAAAATAACCACCATAGGACTGCAAAAATACCTACTCCAGAAGCAAGGGAAGCTAATACAAATAGCCACAAAACACGAGCAAAACAAAAAACTGTTTTCAGTATTTAAGGAAGCTGACAAATACAAACAAGAAATCAATCTACCTAACAAATAGGAAGAAGGAGAAGAAGAAGAAGAAACAACAAAAGCTATAAAACAAATGAAATCCAAACTAAAGCTAGAACAACAACGGACCATGATAAAACGATGGCAAGAAAAGCCCCTACATGGTAAATACTGGGCTAAACTAAATGCGAAAGAAATAGACAGAGAAAAATCCCAGCAATGGCTGAGAAGCTCAGGACTCAAAGCAGAGACTGAAGGATTTTTAATTGCTGCACAAGACCAGAGCCTCCCCACCAGAAATTACCAAAAACACATAATGAAAAGAAATATAACAAGTAACTGTAGAATATGTGGAGATCGACAAGAAACAATAAATCATATTATCTCTGGCTGCCCAGTCCTGGCTAAGAAGGAATATATTCACAGACACGACAGAGCTGGGACCTATATACACTGGAAGCTATGCCAACACTATGGAATAACAACAGAAAAAAGATGGTATAAACACACGCCAGAAAAGGTCACAGAAAACGAGAAAGCAACCATACTCTGGGATATGCCAATACACACAGATAGAGAAATTAAGGCAAATAGACCAGATATAGTTGTCAAAGATCATGAAGGAAAAAAATGCTTTCTAATTGATGTATCAATACCAGCAGATGACAACGTTTCTCGAAAAGAAATGGAAAAACTTTCAAAATACAAAGACCTGGAAATAGAGATAACTCGAATGTGGAGTCTAAAAACAGAAACAATTCCTATCATAGTAGGTGCCTTAGGTATAATTAAAAAATACTCAGACAAATACATAACAAAAATACCAGGACTTACAAATATATGTAACATACAGAAAATTGCACTACTGGGTACTGCATACATTCTACGCAAAACACTTTCAATACAGTAAACATAAAAGCACCACAGCAAACCACAGCACATACCCAAGGCGCACAGAGCTGCGCTCGGTAGTGAAGTGAAAGCACGTTATAAAAATAAAACTACTGAACAATAATAATAATAATAATAATAATAATAATAATAATAATAATGAAAATAATAATAATAATAATAATAATAATAATAATAATAAATCGCCTACACATGTAGGCGTGTATAGAGCACAGTAATAGAATTATGATTTAGATGTCTGAAATAGTCATAGAGAGGTGTTGCAAGACAAATAGATATTAATTATATTGGCGAAGGAAGGATTTCAGCAATGACGACTAGGATACAATTTCTAAAATAATGTGCGTCCGCGATCCAGATGTTTGTTCTCACGGAATCTCTTTTAATTAGTCATGAGAAAGTAATTAGAACCTTTATGATGCGGCGTGATAATGGCAATAAATATGTGAATGGGGATAAAAATGATAATGCTCCTGCCGATTAATGATGGTGGTCATGGCGATGATATTAACCGCGTAGTGCTGACGGTGGTGGATGGATAATGGTGATGATTATCATCCCTACCCTTCTTGCCCTCCCACTCCTCCTCCTCCTCCGATTTCGAACAAAGAAACACTTAATATAATTTTTAACGTCTTCACAATTAATAACACTGGGCAACAAAAAATTGTTTTTGTCTGTTGCCTGGAATATTTCAACGAATTCTTAAATGGTTTGCCTGCTAAATTAAAAAATAACTTCAGTTTTTCTCTATCAGATCTAGTCTTCTGACTAGATCTGATAGAGAGAGAGTAAGTATTTTATTCATACAAGAGGCACATAATATGAATCAATAAAGAGAGCGTAATATAAAACAAACCAAAGTACAAATAAAAATTCAAAGTTGAAAATGCACATTAACAAAGATGCAAACATCTTTGCCAATGTGCATTTTCAACAAGTGCAGAAGTTTCAAGGAATAAATTTATGTATCCTTGTGCACCGTGAATGGTGAGCAACAGGAGTATCTCGTTGTAAACACCAGCCATAGTCTGCCATCATCACAGCATCCCAACACCCTTGGTATCGAGTTTCCATCTCTTTGATGTCCTGATGGAATCGTTCGCCTTGTTCATCACTAACATCTGCGAGATTTTCAGAAAAACGATCAGTTTAACTCTTCAGGACAGACGACATGTTTCATATCTCACTAAACACAAAACGATTGCTTTCGGGTGTAGTTCATGTTCCGGAATGTATTCTCTTTTTTCGCTGAGTGCTTAACATTGACATTTTTCGTTGGAAATGCTTATAGGGAACCTACTTTTTATCACTAGTTATGATTACCCCAAGAAGGTTAGATAGCAAATTTACTCTTCCTTGGCGAGCAGAGGACAACGCTTTCATTAAGCTGGGAAGCGGTCTGATGAGGAACGACCAACTGATCAAGTGTATACCTTCTTCCTAGTTCATGAAGATGTTTTATGATCGAAATATGATTCTAATTAACAGATATTGACAGATTTTGATCGGTCTAATCGAAGGGAATCTGCAAGAGAAAAATTTCTTGGGCCAAACAATCATTGACATGTCTCGACATTCAAAACTTCATTTAATAGACAGAAAAAGTATTTCTTACTGCTCCGACTGCTGAAGAACCCTTTCTGAATTCAAACATCATGCAGTGTTTGAAACAACTAAATTTTAATTTTGTGATATTGATTTCAAATTTTGGCCCAAGGCCAGCATTGGCGAGGAAAAGTTTAAGTCGATTATATCAACTCCAGTGCTCAACTGGTGCTTATGTTATCGACCCCGAAAGGATGAAGGGTAAAGTTGACTTCATCGGAATTTTAACTCAGAACGTAAAAACGGACAAAATGCCGTTAAGCATTCTGCCCGATGTGCTAACAATTCTGTCACCTCGCCGCCTTGTACTTGAAGGGTGATTAGTCGATTATATCGATCCTAATTCTTATGCTTTACAGTCTGTTACTTATTTTGATGATCATTATTTGTCACCACTATATTCTTGGACATAAACACTGACACTGTTTTTATATAACACACACTCACACAAATACACATGGCGGGTGTCTGTACAGTTTCATTCTATCAATGTCACTCACAAAACATTGGCCGGTCCAAATCTATAAGGGAAGACATTTTCCAAAGATGTCAAACAGTGGAACCGAACACGTGATACCACCTGATTAAGAAACGAACTTCTTAAGCACCAAAGCCACGCCTACCGTTTATTTATTATTTTATTTATTATTTTGACTGGTGAAATTGACTCAGTGTTTCTCTTGAACAGCTGCATCAACAGATTAGTTAGACAAGGTGTGTAGACACTATTTTAACGAAAGAAGAAAAAACAACCTCAAAAAACAGTAAGCTTTTACATTCATGCATTTTTCAGTGGAATTGCTCACAAAAGTCAAAGGAAATGTTTTTTCTATACAACAAAAATTGCTCTGAGATTTGACTGTGTGATATTCGCTCATTGCAATATCTTCTGTAATATTTTATTCATCATAAATGCTTTCAAATTCTTTCTGTTCTCAGTCACTATCTATACCCCTCTCTTACCCAGTCTCTCATAAATTTTCTTCAATTCAGTGTGAATCTAAGATCCAATTATGTAAGATATGCAATCTTTCTAAAATATAGTAATAGTAATCAGATTCAAATAACCAATACACGCTTCCAATTTCACTGTCCCCGGTACATCGCCAAATCGTCTTGAATTTTCCTTGATAATGTCAGAACGGCGTTTTCTTTTTATATTTTGCTTGCTTTACATTTTTATCATACTATGCAGTAAAATGTCAAGCTAATATATTTAAATGTTCGATTATTTTTCTTTCGTTCAGCATTATTAATAATGTTATTTTTTTCTATTATATAATGTCGTTTATGATATGAAGCAATCCTATCACAAAAAGTCATCTGTTGTTTTTCTTCTTCTTAAAGAGGTAGTCAAAACATCAGTTTTGATATATTTTTAAGCTTAAGCTCACATATCTCTCAATAAAGCTCACCTATATCTCTATTAAGATGAAATATGTCTAAAAAATATATATAGCTAAAATGTAGATTATCGGAAAATAAATCCTAGTCCACAGACCACATTGCATTCCGGATGTTGGTAGTGGTCGCTAAGCTTTCTTTTATTTTGGTGAATGAACAATGTTGGAAAGAAAATATATAGGAACGAAAGGAAACGATGAAGAAAGTGATGGAGAGGACGTGAGAAATTGTTACGGTGTAAATAGACTTTACATTCTTTATGTAATAAACAGCTACTCGCAATTATAATTACATTGTGTTTGTTGTTTAGAGTTGGGTAAACAGAATCGAGAATTAGTTTGTGAAAACTAGACAGGAAATACAGGCTGGAAAGCTTGTTGTAAGATATAAGATGTGTATAATACGCATTAATTGAACACAAGTATAAACATCATATCACTGAAAAGATTATGATGAAGCTGATATACAGATAGTTGTATATATGTAAATAGTGTATATATATAACTATGCCTATATATGAATGGCATGCATACATACCTACATGCATGCATACATAAACACGCGTATGTCTGTCTATCTGCTTGTCTGTATGTGCGTGTGTTTTTACGTATGTATCTATCCCTCTCTCTCCTATGTCTGTCTCTCTCGCTCGCTCACGTTCTCTCTCTCTCTCTCTCTCCTTCTGAATAGATACTAAAACATATGGGCGTCACTTACAATTGCGGTTAATATTCTTTTGTACTCTAAGCACAAGGCCCGAAATTATTGGAGAGAGGGGACAGTCGATTAGATCGACCCCAGTACGCAGCTGGTACTTTATTTATCGACCCCGAAAGGATGAAAGGCAAAGTCGACCCCGGCGGAATTTGAACTCAGCACGTAAAGACTGACGAAATACCGCTAACTATTTCGCCCGGCGTGATAACGTTTCTGCCATTTCGCTGCCTTACAATTGCGGTTAATATTCTTTTCTACTCTAGGCACAAGGCCCGAAATTTTGGGGGAGGGGGCCAAAACGGAAACACAGACGAAATGATGCCGTCAAGTATTTCGCCCGGCGTGCTAACGTGTGCTAACGACTTTAGGTGGTCATGTCGTGAGCAGCCACCGACTTATTCTCGATCTCGCCAACGAAATATCCAGAAGGTATAAGCTAAAGGCAAAATGGCTTCTTAATGACTAGAGTGGGATATTCTTTATTAATGGAAACGAATAAAAGGGAAAGATAACCACGGTGAATCTTGACTCGGAGCGCAGAACCAGAACATATATCGCAAGGCATTTATACGAACGCTCTAAAGTTTCTACCCATCAACTTTCTTTATAGTTTACGTACACAGACACATACACTCACAAACACACAGACACACACACATACATACATACATACACACGCACACACATACATACATGTATGCATATATATCTATCTATATATATACTGTGAAAATTTTACGAGCAGGTTGGAACCCTCGTCGTAGTAACCGAAGAAGTGCCAGTTTGTTTGAGCCTTAAGTAAATAAATGTTAGGAGGGGGGAGGGGAATGGAAATTGAAATCGGATCGAAAATTTGGCAGTTTAAGACTTTCATTGTTCTAAGGCTTTTTCTCCCTTCAATTAGATCAATAAACTCTAATCATAACAACTAATATTCACGTACTTCCATTTTTAAAAGGATTTCCAATTAAAGTTAAATTAATTCTAAAATAAAATTTTAATATCTTTTAAAGTGTTAATTAGTAATTTTATGTTATTATTAGACACGAACTCCTGTTTTGTTAGTGATCAAGAATAACGGTCGATAGATTAGGAAATAACCGGTGTTAATAGGCCATAGAGCATACACTAGTTATATATTTATTTTCAGGTTTACATTTGGGGGGCAATTTGAAATGATTAGTTGAATCGCAATTAAAATGACTAGTTGTGTATGCACTTCTGATCGATAATTTCAATGTCTTTCAAAACAACAGACACTCAATAATTACCTAACGTGCATCTGAGAATACATATTACCCAACAATACATCAACCACACGTAAACACTATGTTGCCTTTTTCAGATTAAACGAATAATTTATGCTAATTAATCTGTGAAGGACAGTTCTTTAATCTACTGGTGAAAAAATACAGAGTAATTATGATTTTGTGGTAACAAGTTTGCTTCCCAAACACATGGTTCTAGGTTCAGTCCCACCGCGTGGAATTTTGGGAAAGTATCTTCTACTATAGTCTTAGTGCTTATATTTCTTAAGAACAAATACTGACAGGTCCAACAAACTGAAATTATTTTTCAAATTTTCGTTGCGGCATGCTGGCAGCGGCATTTCTTCCGGCAATATGATCTTAGTTGAAATGCCGTCAAGGTCGACTTAAACTTTCTTGTCTCTCTCAACAAAATCCCTTAGAAACAATACTCATATCAAGAAAACATCATCACACCACATACTCCTTAACTATGAGCTTAATCTTTAATCATGCACATTCAGAGGATGTGTTCCAAATAGCTCCAAATATTGGAGTCAAGCATTCCTGAACCACTTGTGTCTCCTCCACTCATTAGCCTTATTGCGTCTACTCTCGTGCACAGTCTTTCACTCTCACAACATTGGTCCTCTACAATTCACTATCTGCTCAAATATCACACAAATATTGACTTGCAACGGTTCCAGTCGAGCATTAATGGCATTAATTCTTACCGGAGACATCGAAAACCTGCAAAGACTAAGGGCACTTCCCCTTTCTTTCAGACAGCAACAAAATGAGTGAATGAACTTAATTCGTCTTGAACTAAGCTCAGACTGTTGTAGAACAGTATTTAGATAGGAGATATGGAACCAAAACACAATCAAATACAGTTGTTATTCTTCAGACAGATTTGAATTAGATAATGACGTAAGGAAAAAATAGCTTGAAGGTTGCTGATTACATGCTCAGTTTATTGTTTCGTTGGCATTCAAGCTGTGTGCATCATGTCATTAAAATTGGAATGTCGTCTTTAGAATTTATGATTGTAAATTTAATTCTAGTAGTTCATGGTTGAGAAAATGTTTAAAGAATGGAGGCGATGAGAAAAATGTGAATGATACAATATTGTATTAGAAAGAGCTTTGCAACCATATCATGTAATGGTGTTTCTTCCAATTGGTCCAATAAGTGATTTGTTTCATTAAAGAGCTATACCGTTCTGACTGATATTTCAGAACGACTTTATATCAGGCGGTGCAACAACGAAAAGTTTATTACAGATAAATATTTTATAATGACCTGCCTGAATTGCAGTTTATTTGTAATGTATTTATTGATAAATATCTTTAATTTAACTATCTTTAATTTAACTGTGTAGAAATAATAGAGCATAAGTCACAGGTTAAAAAGAAAAGACGAAATATATATCAGACATTCGCGATATCAAGTTTAATTAGAACTCAACCATCTCTCGTATATTGACATTTTAATACGAATAGCTTTGCTTACACAACTATAATTAGAGATAATAAACATATACAATACAGCGGTTTGTGGAATAGAAGCAATGTATAATTGCTGCGTGTTTAATTCTTTCAGTTCTTAACTCTAAGTTTTCTATGGTCACACTAATTAGAGAAAGGGGGAGAGAGGGAAAGAGAGTGAGGGGTAATGTCTTGGGGAATTGGCGTCGTGAAATTCAGAGAAGCTCTAGAGGACATTAGATTGTGATGAATAAAAGACAAATAAAATTTTAGTTCGTTTATACAAGATTCAATGACTGTAAAAATTGTAGTTTCTTGTATGCTTTCCCAGAAATTTATAGAAAGAAATCTATCATTTTGTAAGCTATTTCACAACTAATATTGTAAGACAATCTGGGAGAACCCTACGGCGTTCTAAGAAGAAAGTACTGTGGAAGGTTGAAATCGTTCACGGTAAGGTAGCAGACCAAACAAAAATTTAAAGGGTCAATCAACTGAATGATTTCAAAGAATTCTATGATTAAAATGGATTACATGATCATCCAATTTAAGTGTTAACATCGGCCAAATTAGCTGATTTACTAAGCAAATTACAAAACTCGTGCAATTATTATTTTTTATCCTATTATATGAATTTTATTTTGAAGTAACTCTCAATCAACTACTTTTTGTCATTCCATAATGACCAAAAAATAGCAGCAAAAACAACACACATTCTATTAAGAAAGATAATTACTGTCAACATGGCACATGCTAAGGCTAAATTCATTTCATGTGTAAACTGCTGATCAACGAAAGAAATAGAAAATTTAATTTGAACGAGACCGCCATTTTCTAGTAGCAATCTATTCTGTCACATACCAAGCTAATTGTTCCTTCCAGATCCTATGTAAACTTCACGTATTATCTGGTTTGCAGAGAATCAAACTAAAGCTTTGTCATTTAATGCCTATTTACAAAAATAATTAAAAAAATCAAAGTCACGTGCAATTCATTTGCAGTTTATGTATTTGAATATATATATATATATATATATATATATATATATATATATATATATATATATATATATATGTAAAGATTTATGTATATATATGTATATATATGTGTATATATATAAATGTATATATATGTCTGTATATATATATGTATATATATATATATATATATTTGTTTTGCAAGATTTTTTATGTGAAATCGTGTGTTGAAACAGATGTTGTTGTACTTGGGGATGGTCATATTGCCAGTTTAGCCAATAAAAACACACGCACTGTATATTTGGTGTTAATTTTTTTTTTTCAGCTTTATATTACATTAATCTTAATCTTAATCTTATTTCGGCCAGAGTTCTTTCGTCACACTTCTGTGACCTCATCAGTGGTCCTTTGTTTCCTTCTTTCTTATGTTTGTCTCACCTTGCTAACTATCAGCCATTTTGTATTTTGTATTCCTATTGTATATACAATAGGAATACAAAATACAATAGGAATACAAAATACAAAATGGCTGATAGTTAGCAAGGTGAGACAAACATAAGAAAGAAGGAAACAAAGGACCACTGATGAGGTCACAGAAGTGTGACGAAAGAACTCTGGCCGAAATAAGATTAAGATTAAGATTAATGTAATATAAAGCTGAAAAAAAAAAATTAACACCAAATATACAGTGCGTGTGTTTTTATTGGCTAAACTGGCAATATGACCATCCCCAAGTACAACAATATATATATATATATATACATATATATATATACACACACACACACACACACACACACACACACACACACACACATATATATATATATATATATATATATATATATATATATATATATATATATATATACATATATATATACATATACATATATATATATATATATATATATATATATATATATACATATATATATATATATATATACATATATAGTGTTGAGACAGGAATAAAAAATTCAGCATATATATATATATATATATATATATATATATATATGTGTGTGTGTGTGTGTGTGTGTGTGTGTGTGTGTGTGTGTGTGTGTGTGTGTATGTAAATTAAAAATGTGTTATGAGTATTATAAGATAAAATTCTATATAAACCCAACTAACAGTTAAAAATGCAGATGTGAAGATGTTAAAAGTTTTATAAAGTTTTAATCCAGACGATCGTTTCGAATGATAATACTGACATGTAAGAAAACAAGGAAAAAATTGAAATAATTATAGCCATAATTTAAATAATAATTAAATTAAATTAAATTTAATTAGGTATTACCATTCTCTTTAGTGGAAAAAATTAATAAAACTGTAAAAATGGTATTAACAAAAGGAATATTGCAATACGACTTCAGAGAGTCTGTGTCGGATAACAAGAATGTGAAATAGGAAAAAAGAGATATAGGATCATGTTAATGCAATGTTGAGTCTGTGTAAGAACTAGAACTGTTTTGGCCAACGGATATTTTAAAATATAAGTAAGAAAGACCAGAGTTAAAAACTATAACAAAAATTGCACACACGCAAGTAATATACCTAAGTTCACGCGCTTACACGTTTATACGTTTTAATACAAATAAATAACAATAAGCGTTTAGTGGGATATGACACAGATACAGACGCAAACGCATGCATATATAAGGATACACATCACAGAAGAACGGAATGGACTAAGTGAAGCAGGAGCATACACGAGGACGGAAAGTGTCGCTGAAGAGCTCACAGGTATGTGAAAAAAGATTTTCGGACAATGGACAACAGTTAAAACAACAGTTAAAACAACAGTTAAAATAAGAAAACTAATAACGAATGAAGAAAGAATATATAATGCATGTGTTTATTTGGAAAAAAATAAAAAAATGGCCGTCCCGAAATATAATCATATCTGTTTCAATATACGGTTTCATATCAGGAATTTGCAACACAAATTCATAAACGTAACTTGTAATACATTTTAACGTTTATGTATTTGTTTTGCAAGATTCCTGATATGAAATCGTGTGTGGAAGCAGATATTGTTATATTTGGGGATGGTAACATTTTTTGCCTATTAACCACACACACTTTTTTGCTTATTAACCCTTCAGTTTTATTACTATTCTTATTTTAGTGTACTTTTGTCTGAAATCTTTCGTCACACATCCTATGACCTCTCCAACGACTCTCTATCTCACGTGTCTCACGTATGCGCATGTGTGAAACAATCATTAGTATTAATGTTAGAAAGAATTAATATAGCATGTATCAGAACAGTGAAATGGCAGCGTCTTTGAAACGACCGAAAGATATTTTATTGTTTTATTTTACTTCACCCCTAGGACTCATAAAGCCAGTTACCCGGCTTCCATGGCGTATAAGTGACGAGATCACAACATTAACTGTGGAGCTGACGCCTGTCTGTTGCTAGGTTCAAAGCTAATAACCTGTAGGGGAGAGGGACAAGTCAATTACATCGACTCCAGTACTTGACTCGATGAAAGGCAAAGTTGACCTCGGTGGGATTTGAACTCAGAAGGTAAAGAGCCGGAAGGAATGCTAGCGATTCTTCCAGTTCACAGCATTGTCGGACAGAATGCACTAGAGTATTTGTATTGGATTATTACGTTCTGAATTCAAATCCCACTTAGATCAGTAGTACCTTCCATCATTCCTAGGTTGGTAAAACAGAGTATCAGGGTAGAACTTGGGTTGATGTGATCGACTACTCTCCTTCTCTCAGAAATTGCTCTTCCTGTCATTAGATTAGAAACAATTATAAAGTTAGAAAATGAAAAGAGTAATGTTCACATTTCTGTAAGGTGTAGTGAAATGGCAGAATATTTGGAGCGTCGGACGTAATGCATTTTCTTCGTCTCTCTACATTCTGAATTTAAATCCTGCTGGGACCAACGTTAGTTTTCATCCATTCGGGATCTGTAAAACAGGGCACGAGTCAAGTACTGGTGTTGATTGTATCGACTAATATCTCTATCTTTCAAACTTGCTGGTCCTGTTACGGCTCTTAACGTTTTGAGTTTAAAACCTCGTCAGAATCAGCTTGGCTTTTCATCATTTTAATGTTAATACAATAAAGGACCAGACTGAACATAATCGGTGGTCCCTCGCCCACAAATTTATGGCTAAATTAATAATGAATACTGTATTATATCATGTATAGACAGCGAAAATATCACAGAAGGTAGAGAACATTTCAAGTTCAAATCTGACGGAACTTTGAATATATATATCTTCATCACTGTTTTTAAATGTTTATCTCGCACGTAACGAAAACTTAGGATTTTAATACTGTAGCCTTTCTGCTAAAATGTTGTTGAATTAATGTGAAGATTTCTCTGTTATAATATTCGTTTTTTTGTGTTATATTTAATATATCTCATCATATAAATACATTCAGTTTGTTATTTAATCAAAAGATGCGTTGGTCTTTAATAAAACTGCAGGCAATTATGTTTCTTCTTTTGTTATCATTTCCATCAGCTGGCTATAAACATTTCCCCGTGTGCAGATATTTTATGCACTAACATCAACATTCAAGTGGAATATCAAACATATTAAGGACAAAGATCTTTTCTGTAATTTAGATAATGATTATAATTTCAAACATAACGTACAAAGGCTCGCAGAAATAAAATTCATAACAGAATTGGCGATTAAATGATTTAAATGACGGTAGGGAAAATGGGCAAGTTTTGCACTGAAAACAACAGTTCTGAAATAAAATGGTATTTACGATCAAAAGCATTTGTTCTAATATCAATGCGGTACGTCAATATATAAATATAAATGTTTGTGTGTGTATGTGCATGTTTCTGCATGCCTGTGAACGTATACTTCTGTGATTTGGGTAAACAAAATATATATTGCATGGTTTAGTTTTAGTTAAATTTACGTTCTGATTTTAAAATACGCCGTGTAGAGATCGGTAAAATGGAAGTGGATATAATCGAATGTTTTCCGCTCCAACATGTGTGAGTATATGTGCCTAAGTTATAAATCAATAATAATAATAATAATAATAATAATAATAATAATAATAAGGCGGTAGTGCTTTTTACTGCTTTAGTTAAGATCCATTACATTCTGAGTTCAAATCTCACCCAGATCGAAATGTTCGTGCTCAATAAAGCAAAAATGACAAGATACATACCGCAGTAGACTTCATTGGTTCCTTTTCCCCCAAAGTAAATGTTTAAGAATGGTAGTTATCAGCAAGGTACAGAGATGGCTGTGCGGTTACAGTCCTTTGAAATTTTGCAGTTTCAGGTTTGATCTCATTCTCAACACTTTCGCTCGAGCACTGTGAGTGATAACCTGAAATTCCTGCACAAATTGTTCCTGTTCTTGAGTAGCCGGCTGGGATCTGTGGTCTTGTTTAATAGCATCAACACTCGGCCCTGCCTTAAGCGATTCTCACTCAGATGTTACACTCACAAGCGCATGCACACACACACACACACACACACACACACACACACACACAAATATATGTAAATATGTGTGTGTGTGTGTGTGTGTGTAGAAACGTACACACACACACACACACACACACAATCACACAAACATATGTATATATGTATATAACCTTATAGTAACATGCAGAATAGTGAGAATCCCAAGAATGATGCACATATTTATTCTGAATACCTTCCAGTAGACCCGAAAGTGGATATGCTTTTCGCTCTTCGATTTTGACTTCGGGGAACAATTCCGTTGAATTGCAGGTGATTGGTCGTTAATTTATAAACGAAGTGATAATAGTCATTTTTCATACTTTTTCGGGGTAATCCAATAGGAAATAGCAGTTGCTACACAAGGACAAAAATCGTATTACACAGTGTAATGAGTGGATCGTTATTCTGGTGGACCTAAGTTTATATTCTGCCAATCATGTGAATAAATAAGGAAACTAAATTATCATTTATGTTTTTTTCCGTATCAGTTTTTATCTCTATCAGTTAAACTTGAAGCACTTTGATATATATACAGTTTTTTTCCTTTTCTTCTGGAAAACGACATTTTCGTTTGAAAATATTTGTATAGTTTTTGTTTCACATAGTTTGCAATTCTATGACGAATTTTTTTGCTTAATTTCATATCAATACCTTGTTTTATTATTGACAGTTTATAGACGCTTCAATGCAGCCATGATTAAGCATTAATTCCATCCCCGAAACAGCAAATAGCTCCAATAATTGTTTTTATATTATCATTATGTTTGTTATTCTGGTGTTTCATTATGTCGTGGTTGCACTGTCTTTCATTACAAATTTTGTAATGTTATGATGTCAAATTTTTGTTAACTGTTGTTAGTTTTTGAAGTTGGTGATATTGATATGCTGTTATTATATAATGGCTGTCTTTTTTATTCCTTCCGTTCCTGTAGCTGCATGTAATTATAAATATTATATTATGGGCATTAATTCAACATTATCTTACCTTGCTTTATCCTTCTTGTTTATCAGCTTTGACCTTAAATTTTAAATGTTGACATGCTTCGCTGGTTTGCTTGGTCGGTTTGTTACAATAATCTGACTATCTTCATCCAAGTGGAAATTCGGAGAGAAAAATTTATAACGACAGATGAGTGATATTTCCACTGCAGTAACTAATTGCAGAAAGATGCGCAAAAGACAGCTGATACAAGCTTGTGTGCAAGGAAATGCAACCTGGCGTTCAAAAATCCAACGACTACTTCGCGAGAAACCGAAAGAAGATTGGTATCAAAGCAAGTTGAAATGTTATTTTTTATCTAAGTTTCTTTTATATATTTAAGTTTATGTATGTATGTATGTATGTATGTATGTATGTATGTATGTATGTATGTATGTATGTGTGTATGTATGTATGTATGTGTGTGTATGTATGTATGTATGTATGTATGTATGTATGTATGTATGTATGTATGTATGCCTGGCAGGTGGCGTCTCTGGGTAGATGTGTGTTTTTACACTTTTTTTTACCATAAGAGGGAATTTTTCCTCACGGCTACTGCAGTGAATTTACCTTTTGGCTGTGAAAATATGTCACAAACATTTTAACTAACCTAAACTTTGCTTATGCCTAAACACTGCTTGGCTATATATATATATATATATATATATATATATATATATATATGTGTGTGTGTGTGTGTGTGTGTGTGTGTGTGTGTGTGTGTGTGTGTGTGTGTGTGTGTGTGTGTGAGTGTGTATACATGTATATATGCATGTACGTATCTATGTGTGTGTGTGTGTGTGGCCAAGTATGCATATATTGTATTTTGTGGCTTTGTAGATGAAACATAGCGGAAGAGGCACCTTGATCTTTGTAAATGTAATTCTAGGAAAAAAATTCTCGTCAAAGCCCCATCCATAAGACCGGCAAGTGACTGGCAGGCACATACTAAATGCCTAAATAACTATTGTAAGACAAAATTAGCATGCAACACCATCGAATTCTTCTGCTTGTCGTTGAGCGAGATGGCAAAAAAATAGTCACCTACTCGGTGGTTTGTTGCTCTTCTCATGAACTGTCCTGCGATTCTCAACTAGCTTCTTGGAAAATGCATGATAATCTTCAAAGTATCTTATAACACAGTGAATCGTGAGTACCACAAAGTACGATGTATGTGTGTGTGTGTCTGTGTGTGTGTGTCTGTGTGTGTGA
The DNA here is from genome assembly GCF_046866305.1 of Octopus bimaculoides. Lineage (NCBI taxonomy): Eukaryota > Metazoa > Mollusca > Cephalopoda > Octopoda > Octopodidae > Octopus > Octopus bimaculoides. The sequence continues at coordinate 15,320,161 of NC_142945.1, read as the reverse complement.
TCTTACGTTGAAAAATTTCAGTTGAAATATTCAAGATTTTGTTAGGGAAAATAGAATATTTCATAAAGGTATTTTTCTTTATATGCAAATACCAATTAGCGGCTTGCGTTTCGCTGTTTAAAAGACGCATTAAAACCGAGAAAACATTAGTGAAAAATATAGATTTAAGAAAGTAATGAAATAAAAGTAATTTTGCTTGCAACCGTTGATTTCACAGAGCAAATTGCTACCGTATAATTAAAATTGTTTTATCAATAAAGCTTACCGTTTCGTTAGATGGTGGATTTACGGGGTTTTATTACAAATACTGTTCCCTTAAGTATTTAAAAAATAATCTGCCAAGCAAATAAAATGTTTGTGTATCAAGTTCTCCTGTTAATTTATTTTTCAAAATAATGTTGACTCGAAATTTATGATGAACCTTATTTCAATTTTTCTCTAGTTATTTAGACTATCGATATTTGTACTGTTCATCAAATTGTTTGGTTTTGTCGCTTCTATCTTTTATCTTTTAATCTTATATTTTGTTTCAGTGACTGGACTGCGGCCATGCTGTGACACTGCCTTCAAGGGTTTAGTCAAATAAACCGACCGCAGTACTTATTTTTCACTCTGGAACGTATTCTATCATTTTTTTTCTTTTACTGAAGCGTTAAGCTACGTTGACGTAAACGAACTAACACGGGTTATCAAACGTTGGTGGTGTGGCAGAGAGAACAAATACAGCACAAACAATAAGGCACACTTACACACGTATATGGTAGGCTTTTAGTTTCCGTCTACCAAACTCACTCCCAAGGTTTTGGTTGGCCTAGGGCTATAATAAAAGACGCTTGCCCAAGGTGCGATGTAGTGAGACTAAACCCAAGATCATATGATTGGGACGAAAGCTTTTTAACCACACAACCAAGCCTGCGCCTTCGACGAACGTTATTCTTGTACAGTCAAGCATCCTATGTGTAAGAATTCTGGCTTCCTTCTTGGAACATTATCACAAGGAATGGGTTAGTCTGTATATTCAAACATTTTCAAGATGAGTGAAGTTTGAAGGAGATTTCACTGCTACTTTGAGCCAGTCGCGCGATCACTGGAACTCTTTTTCATTGCAATATTTTCTCGCTTGTAACGTGACGTGAAGATATAAACTGAACTGTTATAAGATGCAGCAATGTCACGTACAATGGACAACCTCAAGTCAGACTCTAAAGCATTGTCATTAACTGGATGAAGATGAATTTTTTCCTGATCATGGATAATACCTCAATACTCGGCAGAATACTGTAGCAATGTTTCTATCGATAGTTTTCCGGTATTTCTCTGCATGCATGATTTAGCTACAGAAACATCTGCTGTAATCATAATCAGGAATGGTAAATTTCATCACTATGCCCAAATTTATTTCAAGTACAAAACGAGTAACCGACGTCATGAGTCCTAAAGCGCAAGAAAAAGGAATGGCTAAACAAGTATTTCTGATAAAAAGCAATATCTATTATTGGTCTATGTGCAGTTGTTGTTTTATTGATTCATATACTCAATCTCCAATTGATGGCTCACTGCATTTTACAGATTTAAAACACGTTAGCAAGTCATATACATACATATGTGTGTGTGTGTGTGTGTGTGTGTGTGTGTGTGTGTGTGTGTGTGTGTGTGTGTGTGTGTGTGTGTGTGTGTGTCTATGAGTATGTGTGTATGCAATATCTAGTTCCAAAGCATTGACTGATTCGAGATTTAAGCCAACGTGAGAGCCTCTACGTAAGTAGTTCGAAATACTAGAAATAGCACTCAAACCGCCTTCAGATTACAGGCCGTCTTAGAAAAGAAGAAATCATTGGACAAGTATAGTCGTAGTTACATTGTATTGGAAATAGAATTGTAAAATAATCACGGATGGAACGTTATTGATCTGAGGTCTGTTCAATCAATATTGAACCCATTGTTAAAGAACAAAAGTCCAATTAGTTCAAGTGTTTTAAAGTAATTTTGTTATCTCTGCTCAAACTGGTTTAGACGTGTATTTTGTGTCGGATATCATGAAGCAGTAAGTTATACTTCTAAAGCTTATTCAGCATATTCCGAAAATTTCATATGTTGTAGTTAATCTTAACTTGAAGCAAAGCTATATAGTAACAACAAAAATATAACGACAACAGCCGCACCAATAACTATACCATCAATACAACAGCAACAACGACAAATCTCATCTGTTTAGGCCCAATCTGAAAACTTTAAAATGACGTGACTCTTCATAATGTTATTAGACACGATAAGCAGGTCTCGGTAATCTTTAGAAGAGATAACATAATAAAAGTACTTTAAAAAATTAGCATGATTTCTATTACAGTTTTACCCTTATTGTATCAAAGTTAGGTTGCCATGAGCCAATGAAATACCGATTATTAGCATTTCTGCAATGAAATATTACGTGAATATTTCTAAACGTAGTTGTATTTTACCCTTCTTTTTTATGTTCTTTCCTCTTGCAATAAATAATATCATGTAATTTTTCTCGAACATCTCAATTGCAGAACCTTTGTCAATTGTAAATCATTACCAGCAATATCGATAATTTGATATATAGCTGAAGGAGTAAATTTAAAAATATTTCAAACTGGCTTCTTTCCCACCAGCGAACTTGATCCTATTCAATTAAATATATAATGGAAGTATAATTTAAGAAGTATATAATTATAGAAGTATATTTTATGGGAGAATATATCTAATTTGCTGAACGAGAAATAATATCTAAATTCAAAAACCTTTAATATGTTTTGATAACGACTCGAATATTGAAGTATTTTGTTCTTCCCATATAATGAATAGTTGAAAATTATAAACAAGTGACACCTCAAAGATATAATGCGACTTGCTAGAAAATTCTCCACAAATAGAATGCAAGATGATGACCTTCAAAACCATAGCTTATCCATTCTACAGAGGAATTATAAGATACGAAAATCTTTTTAGAACCTGAATATTTAAAGTCAATAGTGTGCTCAATTTCGCTTCCAAGACGTGATCATGGTTACTATTGACTCCATGTCCATACTACACTTCCTTTCTATAACTGAAAGAAGGATTTTCATATAATGAAAGGGCGTCTATTTGGTAGTTGAGACTGTTAGAAATAGAAGCCAAATTCCCTCAAATCACACCCGATTGCCTTTAGTGGAGTTTACTGTTGCATTTATTCAAGTAAAGTTTCAGTTTCGAGATAACATCCTTTTTTTCCCCACCTTTCTCAGAAGCCCCCACCCCCCCCAAAAAGTAAAGGTTTATTGAGCGTTGCCTTTACTTTCTTTTGACTAAGCAATAAGAAATTTGAAAGATGTGATTGTCAGTGTTGGTATGTCTTGATTAAAGATATTCTAAGTTGGAATCGAGGTTATTGTTTCGAGCTTAAAATGTAACATGTGAAAGAAGATTCTCAATTTCGAATAGGATTAAAACACAATACATGTGGGATATGAAAATATAAGAAAAAAGACGTTAAATAGTAATACCTAAAACAATTACAAGATGGTTGTGACAAACATATCAGTCAAGAGAAACTGGTGAATATTGAAAAAGAAAGAAGAGGCAAATGAAGGAACTACACCGTTTTCACAAAAAAAAATAATAATAAGGTACATAGAATAACTCTATTGGTTTCGAATTTTGGCACAAGGCCAGAAATTACGAGGTGGGAGTAAGACGTTATCATCGACCACGGTGTTCAACTGGTACTTATTTTATCGACTCCGAACCGACGAAAGGTAAAGTCAACTTCCATGCAGACGATCGAAATACTGCTAAACTGTTTATCCGGCGTGCTAACGGTTCTGTCAGTTAGCTCCTCAAATAGGATACGAGGTGGTATCAAAATGTCTGAGGACGTGTTATGCTTAATGAAAAAGTTTTAACTTCGTCTCCTTCGAAATAGTGACTTTGCGCAGCAATACACCGGTCCCAGCGTTCCTGCCTCTTTTGGAATCTGGCCTGGTAGTCGTTTTCTCCAAGTGAGTCGAACACCTGCGATTTTCTCTGGATGCCGACTACGATGTTAAAACGGCGACCTTTGAGAAGCATTGACGCCTTGGAGAAGAGATGGAAGTCCGCAGGTGCTACATCTCACGAATAAAGTGGGTGCGGAAGCACTACCATGTTTTTGGCGAGAAACTCACGAGTGAGGAGAGCTCGGTGACAGGGTGCATTTCATCGTGACAGGGTGCATTTCGTCGTGACAGGGTGCATTTCGTCGTGACGTATCCAATTCTTCGGCTCCACAGATATGGTCGCTTTCGCTCAGTGTCCACCCTCAGACGCTTGAAAACGTTGCAGTAGAACTCTTGATTGACGGTCTGACACTGGGGCCGGTATTTGAAGTAGCTAATTCAAATACCGGTTCAGCAATAGGGTTGGTTCAGCACTTCTTCTTCTTCTTCTTCTCTCTCTATAGTTTGTACTAGTAATTCAAACGTTCTGCCGTGCCTCCTTATTTCATGCGGACTCGACGTAGAAATTGCCTTTACGGATATACATGGAAAATGTTCCTAATATCGGTAGTCAATCTTTTTTTTTTGTTATTTACTAAAGGATTAGTGAATAAACTATTACATTCGTCTGACGGATGTAACAGTTGATTGGAGGACTTTCAGAATAGCTATCACTATTTTATGAGGAAGGAAAAAGGCAAGGAATTGGGTGAGTGAAAAAATGTTTTATGCAAAACATTTAATTCTTTACATTTTTTTGTCATTTAATTCTGAACACTTTTCTCCATGAGGTAGGAATAGCTATACCAAAAGTCTGTTGCTCAACTATTACACTGGTTTCACCAATGTGATATTTTAGTTACCAATGCATTTGTAAATAAAAATAAAATTGAATGTCGATAATAGGAAAGTGCCCACACACGTTAGTGAAATTTTCTGCTCTTTGCGCGTTAATTTCATGAGTCCAAAGCTAGTGAATCGGCGCTCTAAATGTTAATCGTCATACCCGGTGTTGAACTCACTTTGGCACCGAAAACGCTCATCTGAACCATCGATAATTTTCTATAGTAACTCCACCATCCACATTTTCATTTTCACTATCATGGATCCCACAACATTTTCAGTATCATGGATCCCAAGTTTTGAAATGCATGTCTATTCCCAATCCGATATCATTAATTAGCGACACAATTGTTTTCTCAGTTTCAGGTTTTAATGTATCTAACTATAGCTTTCCTTTTAAAAATTTTGAATACGGCTTCAGTACCCCACAACTTTCTTTGTGGACGCTTTCCATCAGTTTGGGAACCGTTGATTTCGGCTACAAATAAGGATACACTACATGGGAACAAGAAATAGTATATACAGAGGAGGATTATACCCGATTCAATCCATTGGCAGAGACAAGGGATTATTTAGTAAAATGTTTGCAATATTTAGCAGAAGTAAGCCGGCGAGCTGGCAGAATGGCTAGCATGCCGGGAAAAATGCTCAGTGGCATTTCGTCCGTCGCTACTAAGTTCAAATTCCGTCAAGGTCGACTTTGCCTTTCAGCCTTTCGAGGTCGATAAAACAAGTAGCAGTTGAGCACTTGAGGCAATGTAATCGACTTACTTCCTCCCCTAAATTGCTGGCATTGTGCGAAAGTTTGAAACCAATATTTAGTAGAAGTAAGGCGGTGAGCTGGCCGAATCCTTAGCATACCGGCAAAATGCATAGCGGCACATTGTCCTCTTCACGTTTTAAGTTCAAATTCCGCCGAGGTCGACTTTACTTTTCGTCCTTTCTGAGTCGATAAAGTAAGAACCAGTTGAGCACTGGGGTTGATGAAATCGACTTACCCCCTCCCTCAGAATTGCTTGTCTTATGCCAAAATGTGAAAGCAATATTTACTTACGTCTCTTTATGATGAGTTCAAACCCCGCTGAGGTCCGTTTCTATTTTAATCCTCTGGGATTCAATAAAATAAAATACCACTTAAATACTGAGTTCGATTCTTTTAAAGGATCCTTGATGTGAATAGAATCATAACAGGGCAACATGAGAAAATTTGGGTTATCGTGATATTTGAATAGAGACATGGTGAGATATTATAAACAATTATTTCCAATTTTGGCACGAGACAGCTATTTTGACAGTAGTTGGGAAAATCAATTACAGTGATCCCAGTACTTGACCCGTACTTATTTTAGCAACCCTGTTAAGAACAGAAAGCCAAAATCGACCTCGGTGGAATTTGAACTCAGAAAATAATGAGTCGGACGAAATCAGGTTAAGATTTTTACCCAACACTTTTACCATTCTTCCCGATCACTACCAGAGGTCATTTTATATAATGTAAACCATTTTGTCCAGCACTCTGCTGCTATCAGCTCCTCACCATTATCCCCCCCGCTTTTTTCTCGAATGCAGATAATGGAAGTTGTATTCTTTACTTTTTTATTAATGTTACTTTTCACTAATGTTACTCTGTTATTTATCTCCTCACAAGCAAAAAAAAAAAAAAGGCAAAAAATAAAAAGAAAACTGTAGGGGGTAAGAAAAGGTTTATTTGGCTGCTTTTGCATGTAAGCATTACGTGAAAACTAGTTTAAACCTTGTTGAATCAATGTTTAGTGCAGTTAGTAATTCAATTGAATCTATGCACGCGAGTGATAATTCACAAACCTTTTAGAACGTTTTGAATTTATAGCCAAGATATCGGGAAACAAATGTATAAATATGTAAAAGTAAACAGTAGTATGAGCGTTCACATATAAAAACACATACACATATATAAACGCACACAAATTTATGATATCAGTTGGAAGATTGCAGAGATATAGGAATATTGACAGGTTGTATCTCAGAAACAAATTCTGAAGAAGAATTTTAAAATTAGCCCATTCATTCTCCGAATGTTGTATGATATCATCAGTATCTGCTAAACAAGGGAAGCAGAAAGCAATTACATCAACCTAATCCTAGAGTACTAAGGAATGGTAGCAAACCCCTAAAAAATTACTTACGTTCGTACAACTCCACTACTATCGTATACCATTAGAATAGAAAAGAAGCACTCAGCATAACTAAAAATGGTTATGCATAGGTTCATCTCGCGTAATCTTGAAAATGATGCTAAACTTGACATGGAGTGGAATGTCTCTCGGACACGTTACATCATTTAACATTTCGTATGTAAGTCCCTCTAATGATTTAAAGAGAAAGTGAAACTTTTAAGCACTCGAGATGCGAGCAAGAATTCTGCTGATTATGATAGATTCAAGCATTTAGGGCAGATCTCCGGTCTGACGATAACTTCTACCACCTTTCCTGCCAGTCTTGGAATCACTGAAAAGGGTTACGTGTTGCCCTTATTTTGCTAATTCACAAGGAAAATAAAACGAATATTAGGGAAGGACTCATTGGCTAATGATAATGTCATTTTACATTACCGTAAAGCCATGAAAAGATGAAACTGTTACGGCTGGAACATCTTTCATCAGACTTGGGGTTAACAACAACAGTAACACGATTCCATTTCTTAGTCCTATTAACCAATAGAAGGCACATAAGAACATCAGTCGTTTACTGATAAATTCTTAGTAAATCAATTTAATTTTGAGTATTTATTTTTACAGAATTAAGTTTTACAGAATTAATTATTAATCGCTTTATTAATTATTCAAATGAAAGAGAAATGTCTTTTCAAAAGGTTAATGAGATTCTGATGTTACATATGAATTAGAAAAATTAGTAACTATCTATTAAAATATCAATTTTAAATTGTATACGATTTATCATTATTTTAAAATCAACCATTCTTCTTTTTCTCTAATCTTCTAAATGATTTGCACATTCTGTTCTACGAATGTCAGATGAAACCATATCACAAATTGTGAACAGTGCAAGAAATCTCAAATTTTACATTAGATAGTTTAAAAATAACAATGGAATATGTTTAGTAGATAGCAACAGACATGACAGTATTTAAGAAAGTGGCTTCACAAAGACGTAAGACCGGGTTCGATCCACCCCTAGCCGGACACATTGCGAAAGTATATTTTTCTGTAACATCAGTTTATCCAATACTTTGTAAATAGAATTCAGTTGAAGTAAACTGCATCATGTATTCATATATATGTGTATGACCGTGTATGTTCTTTGAAATTTTCTATCGCCAACTGTAAATATGAACTAAGATATTTCCAGCCTGAAATAAGTATTGAGGTCGATTTGATAAACTTTTTTGGTATTTTTTCGTATTTTGTTCTAGATTGTGATCTAGCATGTATGACTGCTGTGTATATTAAATGAAAGAAGTAAATGAGTAACATATAAATATATGCATACGAGGGACTGCTGAAAAGAAAATACAAGAGGATCAGTTAATTATGATTTTATTCAATATATTCCTCTCTAAGATTCTAACACTTATTGCAGCGGCCCTTCAGTTTTTCTAAGCCCTGTGAAAGAACTCGGAAGGTTGTGCCTCAAACCAGGCATTTCGTGCCCTTTAAAGCCAGGAAAATTTCAGCACCCCCTCGTATATATGATGGACTCATACGATATGAGGATCCGACAACCTTTGTCAGTAATAATGCTTATATCGAATGTAACCTTTGAGTCACACCAACGATTTCAAAGAAGTCCGCAGATGTTGCAAGTATCAGGAATATAGGTCAGTGCAGGCAGTATATTTTCACCCCTTTTTCTCCTTTGCCTTGCACCCCTAAGCCTGTTAATGCTGGTTGAAACAAAGTTTCTTATACCATTTTAACATGACGATCTCCAATTTGTTCGTTCCAAGGCTGTTTGCTCCAAGGTGCCGTGAGCTACAAAGAACGAAAAGGGCATTAAACCCGACACCAAAATACAGGTCTATAAGCTGTCATTCGAAATAAGTAAGGACTGAACATTAAACAAAGTTTCGTATCATACATTTGCAACAACCAATAATGTTCATTGATTAGTTATCATTAATCGTGATCATACAACCTCTTGCAAGAAGCAAATCAACTCTCTAAAATTTTCTTTGGCGCAGGATAGAAAGCGAACTTGAAAGTTATATATTATATAAATTATATTATACACATTCATTTCACAATTCTCTTTGAAATATATGTAATGTTATTCTTTTTATTCGAATACCCAAGAAATAAATTAATATTCTGCTTCTATTTTTTCATATGTAAAGTCTACCTGCTCATTCAAAATTCTAATTTCTGTTTTATGTGATATTTTAGCTATTCTATTTTTTTTGTAGGGGACGCTAAATCATACGATACCGTTCGCCAAGCTATTTCCTATCAGATTATTCAGCTGCTCATAGATGACAGTATTGAGAACGAGAACCTTGTTATCTATCACATAAATCTGTTGTAATTTGTATGGTGCAGCCTATTTAATGTATATGTTTGCTACCTGGCTTATGTATTCATTTAAATGGTGATGAAGCAGCAGTGAATATTATTTTCGTGTTATATTCAGCTTATAAAGCAATAAATCAGTCGTCGCTGGGTTTTCATTCAGTTTAAGAATCGAGTATATAATAGATAGTACCATTTTTTTCATCTGTAACTGGGAATCATGTTATTTTCACAAAGGATATATCACACTGTATTTATTTTGTTCTTCTCTTGATTATATTTGTTATTTTCTTTTATTTTAATTTTTCTTATCCTTTTTCATCGTTTGATTTGATATGTATCCTTTTACTTCAGCTGCTATATCAAATTTAGAGTTCTATTCTAGATAAAACATTCTTGTGCTAGAGGATGACTGTATTATTATTATTATTATTATTATTATTGTTGTTGTTATAGTAATCGTAGTTTTTATTTTATCTATTGGTACGTACACGGATATTTCCATGCAACGGCAGTAACTATAGCATTACTTCATTGTTCTGTATCATCTCCATTGAGAGTATAAATTGTCAAGTTGATAAAGCAACCGAGACAACCGCTCCAAAACTCGGTTTCATATCATGGGCGGTGTATCAGCTTTCGACAATTGTCGAGATTTATTTTCCAATTCCCGTAATTGCTTTCATACGAGTAAATAGAAGTAACTCAAAAGAACAACGTGAAATGTAGCGTTTTGCTGAATAACCTCGCGATCCTGAGAACAACACTCTTACAACTAGGCTATGCACCTTGACACACATAACCACACGCACACACACGCGCAGGCACACACACACGCGCAGGCACACACACACACACACACACACACACACATGCTCACAACATACAGTTATACAGTATACACGCTACTGTATATATATATATATATATATATATATATATATATATATGAAAGTTTAGTCGGTGTGTGAGCACATATGCCGATCTCGTTCTACTCTTTTTGTATGTAAGTATCGTAATTTATCCGGTGTTAGCAAGGCGATGCATTAATTATACCTCCTTTGTCGCTTCTCATACGTCGCTTTGTTAGTTCCAGTCAATATGCTTCCCTTCTCGGGCTGCACGCTGACAGAATAGTTAAGATGGACAAAATATTTAGTGGTATTTTTCCGGCATCACATTCTGTGAGGTCGACTTAGCCTTTCATACTTTTGGCAAATTGAAAATTTTAATTTTCAATTAAATAAGTGCCAGTTGAGGACTGTGGTCGATGTAATAGGCTTGCTCCTCTCCCCAAAATTGCTGGCTCTGTTGGTGCTTTCTCTCTGGATCTTTCTGTCGTTATATATTTTGTCTTTTATCTGCTTTACATCACAATTTTTACCTCTCTCCTTCTCCTTCTCCCACCTTCTCTCTTTTTGCTATATAGGTTTCCCCTTTTCCCTCTCTCTGCTATTCATAAATGATCAACACCGCTTTCTCTTCTTTGCTTCCTTTTTCTGTATCCTTCTTGAAATTTGTCACAAGCTTCATAGGAACTTTGATTAATGCAGAGTTGCTATTGACTAAGATGCACCAGTTGATTCATATTAATTTAAGTTAAATGTGAAATCAAATTAGTGCCACGAGTAAATGCAATCTTTTCTACTAGAAATTGCAACACATGCGCAAATCGTGACCTGATTCACAAATAAGAATCACTTTAATGACATTATTTCTATCATATCTGCAATGTTTCCGGATCCATCCAGTGAGAATGAAATATTATAAATCAGGTGGTTTCCTCAATATGGAATCTTTCTGCATGGGAAAACAATAAATTCACCAGATGGTTTGAAGGAAACTAGCGCTGCAGTACCTGCTCTCGGGAAGGAAAACAGACGCGATGAATTTACACTATTTTAGAAAGGATAATGTATAAGCAACGATGATGCATTTTTTCGACTTTTCCATTCAGGAAGATACCTCAGAATCCAACAATCATTTACTACTTGGTAAATGGTTGACGAGTTTATTTTGCTGTAACAACAGCTATAAAAAAAAACTAAATCGAATATACGTAGCACTTACAACCTTTTTGAAGCAGCGCACATGAGTCTTAGCAACAACATTGCTGTACGAATAGGCTTCATCCTGTTATATATAAAATAACAAGAGAAAACAAACTATACCCAATGCGCAGTTGAAGGCCAGCATGGCAAGTTTTGACAATGTCATAGGAAAAGA
>NC_142945.1:15298610-15301110 GCF_046866305.1 Octopus bimaculoides | reverse complement strand
ACAAAGAAAAAGTGAAAAGTGAATGACATAAAAAGAATGCCAAATATTGGAATGATTACATAAACGAATGCCAAATATTGGAATGATTACATAAAAGAATGAGAAATGCCTCGGAGCAATGTTTTGTTCTAAGAACAGCGAGCAGGTAATATTCATTATTAAAACCATGTGCACAAATACAGAACAAAAATTCTGACGAATTTTTGAAAGAATTGGTTTTTAATATAACTCAATAAAATTATACAAGAAGCATGAAATCTAGCGCCATAAATTTCATTTCCAGACATAAATCACCTTCAGTAAAAATTGAGAACCGGATATATGAGAGAAAGAGAAGAGAGAGAGGGGAGATAGAGAGATAGAGAGAGAGGGTGAGAGAAAGACTCGGACAGAGAAGGTAAGAGACGGAAAGAGAGAGAGAAAGAATCGGACAGAAAGCGATAGAGACGGAGAGCCGGAAAGAGAGACAGAGAGAGAGACAGACAGAGAAAGAGAGAGAGGTGGGTTTGAGCGTAAAAGAGATTGTTAAAGAGAAAAGAGAGGAGAGGAATTAGAAAGGGAAAGGTTTAACGTACAAAAAAATTTGTTTGGAGGAGTTTAACTGGGAGACGAAGATGATCATGTAGATTGTGACTCCGGTATAAAGATACCTAATTGCACTTAATAGCATATATGTTTGTATGTGTACGTGTGTATAAGAGTCATTCATATATATAATCATGCCTTGGTAAATACCTGGACATCTAATTCAATGATGACCAACTTCTTTGATCATTGTTAAAGAAAAGTCAAACATTGAAGATGCAGTCACATGGCTGACCTGACGATCGCAACTACTTCCGCCTACGTTAAATCTACCATTGCAAGCGAGAAAATACGGTGACGATATTTCATCGTCTGAAAGCATGAGAATGCTCGAAGACCGAATCTTGAGATAGCCCGAACGAGGTCCGAGGTTCATGATCTGCATAACAGTAAAAAATATCTGCACATTGACGCTTTATATTGGTACTGGGAAAGCACGTTTCCCAGTATCACTTTATTTTCAGTGAGGACATTTGCAATGTTTAACCCAAAATGATTTTTCTCGCATGCTGTTTTTCTCTGTTATATTGGTGCGCTACGGTGGATTAATTTAAGACTTAGCTCTTATTTCAAGCAGGTAGATGCTTGTTAAGCATCATTAAGCTTCGTGCAAATTTATAATTCATAGCTATTTAAAGCTATTATAACTGCGATTCACCCATGTCACCACTGGTGATATCATCAAATTTAGAATTCATACACATGATATGAACAGTAGTAACATCTAACTTCAAATCTCAGTGTTTGAATGTTTCATTTATATATATATATATATATATATATATATATATATATATATATGTGTATATATATATATATATGTGTGTGTATATATGTATATATATGTGTATATATACATATATTATATATATATATATATATATATATATATATATATATATATATATATATATATATGTGTGTGTGTGTATGTATATATATGTGTATATATACATATATATTTTATGACCAGCAAAAGGAATGACCAGCAAAAGTGGACTCCTATATGCTAGAAATAGATGCCGAATCATCTAACCACGAATAAATATGTTCTCAGTGAAAAATTAGCGACACAACAGACTGTAAAAGGGCAAGACAAATGAAAAAATACTAAATAAAAAAACGATTGACCTACGTACCATGGTTTCACCTGTTAAAATTTACATAAGTAAACATATGCAGGATCATCAGCGTAGTCTGACGATTTAAAAATATAATTTCCAGAACTAGACATAAGACCTCTACCCGAAAGGGAGCACGTGAAGTGTTCTACAAATTACATTAAGTGTATCCCTTCAAATGTCTTCAATCTGGCGCGCTAAGTCCGGAAATAACTCTGCAGTTAATAAATAAATTTCTACCCTTATATATACGTGCGTGTGTATATGAATATAATATATAGATATGTTCATATATATATATATATATATATATATATATATATATATATATATATATATATATATGTGTGTGTGTGTGTGTGTGTGTGTGTGTGTGTGTGTATATACATATATATATGAATGTGTCATATATTAAATTTATTATAAAGAGAGAGAGAGAGAAGAGAGAGGGGGGAGAAAGAGACGTATTAATAGATATATGTATATAGGTACACGTGATCATGTGTGTGTATGTGTGTATGTGCGCGCGTCCGCGTTTTATGAAGTATGTGTGTATTTATGTATATTCGTACTGACGTATGTATATTAGTATGCAAAAATTGATTTATGAATGTAAATACTGATGTACAGAAGACAGCTTGAAACAAATATATTTATTTCTATTTCGACAGTTTTGAGAATGAATAATCAGTGATTTGTCGCTACATAAACAGTTATCGCTATTCTATTATGACAGGTAATGGGCACTTAAGAACTCAGCAGCTTTTAACGCAATTTTGATAATCCTTATTTCT
>NC_142945.1:15293610-15296110 GCF_046866305.1 Octopus bimaculoides | reverse complement strand
AATTCAACTATTATCTTATCGATTTCTTTGCTGATTACTCGAATTAGATTTCTGTTTTTTTAATATTGAAATTATAAAACCATTGTGAAATGCCAAATTCTATATCATAGTTACTTTCCAGTCTATTTCTTTACTTCCCCCACTATATTTCCCTCTTGCTCTACCTTCTATTTCTACTCTTTCTGTTTCACCCCCCACCTTTTCATAATCATTTCTAATTAATATATTTTCCTTAATCTCAGATCAAGTATCTATGTATGTATATATGTATGAAAATATGTGTGTATATATGCATATATGTATGCAATATGTATGCATGTGCTATATTCGCTTGTATCTCTATATGTATATGTCTGTAAATATATATGTATACGTATGGCTTAGTGGTTAGGGCATTCGGCTCACAATAGTAAGGTCGTCCTACATAGGTGTCCTACTATTAACTGATCTTCAGCTTTATGTTAACATCCACTGGGCAACTAATTTTCACAACTGTGCTCAGTTTCTCTTTTCTGTATATGTATGTATGTATTTGTCTACCAAATTTGATATATTGATGTTATTTGTTATAATTACTGTTGATTAAATCTATTTCTTCGGCGAGCGACCAGGAATTGTGAATTTCTCTCCATTAGGTTTCATTTTCTTTATATCAATAATGTTCTGTTCTGAATCCTCAAACTTCACAAGTTTCATCTTCCGTGATGGATTAACTTTTATGTTCTTAAGCCATTTCCAATATCCTAGGTTTTTGTTCTTTATGAAAAAATATTTTTTCCTGATAATGTAAATATTCTCTAAATTATTTTCGTCAATGCCATTCTCTTTCGGTTCTTATTTTTAATATAGATTAATTATCAGCGTATGGTATTGATTGATTATCAGCGTGAAAAACTTTAAAAAATTGGAAATAGTGTTTCCCTCTATGAAACCTGTTGTATGTTTCAATTTATGGTTGAACAAATTATTCATGTCTTTCATACAAAATCTTGAACTGTCTTATATAGAACGCTTATGCCTAGCTAAAAGGGAACAATACTCTATGTGAGTATGTTGTTCCTTTTTAGCTTGGCATAGACCACAAATAAATATTTAATTAAGAATTGTCCTCAGCAATTTGGAGCTATAAGTTTTTAATCTAAAATGCTTTGTATGGAGACAGTATTCTCCTTGTACTAAGGTGATTTCCTGTTATTGCATTCAACACATTTACCATTATTTTCTAAAAACGTTAATGTATTTAAAGTGTTTTTCTTTCGCATCATAAAATGGTTATAAACTAAGCAGAGCATACATAATCAGCTACCACCTATTGATAAATTCCCTTCGGTCCATTAAATATAGTTCATAGAGAGATGTGCAAGAACCGGGGAGATATAGCATAGTTTTCATTGGGTATGCTCTTGAAATATCATATCTCTTCAATAGTCAGTTTGATTTCCGAGGCACTCGTACTTTTACTGAATCATAGAGCTTATAGCCAGTTTCTTTAACATCAAGTATAATGCAGTCACTTGAAGCACTCATAAATTATATAGTACTCCTATTGCCTGCCTAAAACAAGGAAACATACATCAACACATAAGAAGTAGCTGCACACAACAACCGTTAAGGAACTTTGCCAATGATTGTAAGTGAAAAACACGTAAGATAAGAAAAACCACACTCACTAACATATACACAGACATACACGTGAGAACATACAATTCAGAGAACAGATGTTATTCGGCGAACGAAGCAAATATATTTATATGAGTATGTATATATAAAAAGAGATGTATACATGCATATAGTATAATATACAGCACCCTTCTCAATGGGATAAAAGGAATTTCGAAATAAATTCGTCACAACCAGAGAACAAGAAGTTGCACCAATCAACAAACATATGGAAATCAGACGTTCGCGCACTCACACCCATGCACTCACGCACATGCACACATGCACACACAAACAAAGAAAGAAACACATCCAATGTATTATAATTAACAAATATATCCACGATGCGACTTAGACTGTATGGTAGAAATAATATTTACATCGGTTTTTCTGACCAACATATAATTTCATAACCTTCTAGCTATAAACATTCAACCGTGCCATGCACACTCATCTACATATATTGAAAACCAGTGACACTTATACGTACACACTCACTCACACAGACGCATACACTCACATACACCCAAATACTGACAGACAGACATAAAGACGCACACACACTTACAAACACACAAACACTAACAAACACAAAAGCACAACCGTGAACTATGATTAAAAATGATTTCAATGATTTTAACTAAAATCATTAATTAGTTTAACAAAGAGATTCTTAGAGCCACGACAACATAATTCTGCTATGGAACTCTACAGCTTTGTTGTAAAATTCAGTTAAAAATATCTTTCAGCAAAATCATATAATAGTGATCAAAAAACATTTACAAATAAAATACGATGCGTAAACAAAACCTCTCAAACAAAACAATCTTGATAAAAAAGA
>NC_142945.1:15271110-15291110 GCF_046866305.1 Octopus bimaculoides | reverse complement strand
ACCAAACTACGCTATGCTAAAATAACACCTGGATGTTTCACAATTTCAACAAAGTACTGCACCACCTTAAATAGATTATTAGATACATAGCTAGAATAATAGATAAAACAAGCAAATGTTAGCTGTTAGTGCACAGCGCAGTCAGTATTTGAAACCAAAGAGCAATTTAAATTCTTTTTGCTAAATTTAGAAACCTTCTCTCTGAAACTTTAGATAGATAGATGGCTAGGCAGACAGATAGACGGATAGTTAGATGGATTAAACAATAAGCATGCACACACGAACCCATGTGCAAAGGCATAGACGTATAAAAATTGACAAGCTAAGAAGCTAAGATATAGACGTGCAGATACAAAAAGAGACAATATTTTATTCGTAGATAAATAGTGATAGAAATTGATGCTCATTTCTATGTTCATCTTTGTGTATGCCTGATTGGTATTTGTGTCTTCGTGGAAAACACTTTAATGACTTTGGTTTACTAAGAAGACTTTATAAGATCGAAATATATGCATGTTGTTACCGTGCTTGTTAAAGGTGAGGGTATTCTTTCCCTTCACTCATATCTATTTCTGATTTTAATGATTTTGATGATCCTCTGATGTCTGGGCGCCCCAAGCTGTTGAGACCACATCTTACTTTGGGAAATTCATTTTAGTTGCATTGTGTCGCTAGAACAAAAAAAATTCGTAGTGCGATTCCATGTCCGATACTATTTAATCAAAGAGTTCAAAATGATGCGCATATGTAAATATTTTAAAAACATTTGTTTCATGAAATTAATGATTGAAAATGCATGATATCATATAAATGAAACGCAGACAGTTGTCAATATATTGTCATAGGAATTTAATAAATCTGTAAATCAAAAGAAGTGATGACATATGGATCAGTGGTTAGGGTTCTGGATCCATGATCGTAAGATTGTGACTTTGATTCCTAGACCGGACAAAGCCTTGTGCTCTTGCGTAAAACACTTCATTTCACGTTGCTCCAAATGATTCACCAGGCAAAATTAAGTAATCCTGCGACGGGCCGCATCCTGTCCATTGGGGAGTATATACGCCACGGACACCGGGAAACGGTCCCTTTGAGTCTACATGACTTGGGAAGGAGTTATATCCTATTTTTCTATTTAAATCAATACAGACTCCGAAAGTCTATTGTCTGTTTAAAATGAATTTAATATAACTATGACCTCAAGAAATAAATGCTGACAAAATGTAATCGCACATTAATAAAATATCTAAAAGTATTTGTTTATTACCATAGACTTGAGAGTTGTTTGACAGAAGTGCATAAGACAAAATTTCAGTGATCAAGTACATTTCATTTCACCACCGTGTAATAAACTTCGGGTTATATGTAGTTAGCGAAGTTTTTATTAGAACAAACGGCTCAATATTAATTAGAAATGAAATGCAGGAGTGAGTAAAAATCTGAAAGAGAAAGAAATGATTAGTCGTAGGACATATGAAAATATTAAAAATGTTGTAGAGACGTGAAATATGAAGAATCTAATTTTCTAGATAGCCGGTGCGAAGATAATAATAAAGACATGAGAAATAAAATTACAGCACTCAAGAATTTATTATAGGAAATATCATCATTGAACGTAATGTCTTTAGGAAATAATGAGACGCTATAATACGTTTGTAAAATATTTAGAACACTCCTTCCGAGATATATTGAACAAAATCGTTCATATTCATAGTCAGCACCACTGCATCTCCTCTATTTCTCTAAATAAGGATTACTTCTTAGTCTTAGTACATACTTTGTTGAGGAGGTGTAATATGACTGCAATACGTCTTTTACTTTCACCAGTTAGCTTTAACACTATGATTCATCCCCATATACTTCATCATTGTATTTGAAAATTTTCATTTAGTTAATTTTATTGGAGTTGTCAACCTTCTGCTTTTTTTTTGTTTTAAATTTTCAATACCCCAAAAAGAATTTTTTAAACTAATTATTACATAAATAATCTCATTTGAAGAGTTTTTATTAAGAACTTTGCATATTTTTGGTACGACCTTATTTGAATTCAGTATGTAACTTTTTCTGCCATTTCGCAAACTGAGTCATATCTATCGTATCAAGTTTATTGAAGAAGCTCTTCCATCCAAATTTCACATCCACTTTGTTAACCAATGGAAGGAACTTCTATGTGTTCATATAACTTACAGAAAACAGCAGCGACATCTTCATCAAATAACACCCAACCAACTTTGAAACAAAAACTTAACAATAATAAAATGTCTGGAATAAAGATAAGCAATGTACGAAATAACAGGAATGGTCATGGTTAGAATATTTGATCATAGATCAGCTCAACTGGAGCTAACATGGGGTTATAAGTGACAGAGTTGTACTACTGCTAAAGTTCACAATCATGCGAGCTAAAGAAAGAGTTTCTATGCAGTTAGTGTTGTAGGCAAAGAAATCTATGAATTCTTCGATTATGGTTTTGAATAAGCTTAATCGATACTTTAAATCATGTAGTTTAATATTAAACAAACGCTGTGAACTTAACTGTAGCGTATTTCTTAAAATGTTTCATTCATGAGCGTTAACTGGAGACTCACCACCGTCATCTTAATCCTCATTTTAGTTTTCGTCCGCCTCTTCGTGGTCGACATCATCATCGTCGTCGTCGTCGTCAACGTTATCGACGTCATCGTTGTCTCGGTCGCCCTCGTCGTCGTCACCATGACCATCACGACCATCATCGTCATCATCGTAGTCATCGTTGTCGTCATCGTCATCAGCTTCCTCCTCCTCCTCCTCCTCCTCCTCCTCCTCCTCCTCCTGTGTGTGTATTTGTATCTATCTTTATATATGTATCTGCATCTGCTTGTATTTCCCCCCACCTACCCCACACACATGTGCAGCTTGACAACCAAAATTAGCGGTCCGGCACGAAGATGATGATAGAATAAGTGGTTGTCATCGGCATTAATTCGTATCCGAGTAGTTAATGTGTAGCGGTTGATTGTGCCTCTTCATCCTGATGGGTGCGATGAGTGCAAGTGCTTAAAGAGGCTGTTCGGGCCAAGGCTGGTATAGAAGGGTAAGTTCGCGGGGGACGAGGAAGTGCGAGTCGATCTTTTCGTCTTCGACGTCTCTTCTCTGCCACTTGATGCTGTTGTTTTCCATCTGCTCCGTTTCTTTGGTGACGACATGCTGCCACTTTGGACGATAGATTAGCTACTATTACAGAAACAAGTAAAAGATAATCCGAAACTTGTAGTATATCAATCCTAGTGAGCAGAGTTCACGATTCGGCTTTGGTTTCCGTTTTAAAAGATTTCAGATGAAATACGCTATTAAAGCCGTTGAAAATTACACGCCACAAAACATCCTTCTTTCTCAAACCAATTCTTGGCTTTGTTTCAAGTAGTAAGAAATCAATTTTGAAATCTTGGTAAGCTGAAAGCAGATTTGTTTTGCTTCCTAATTTAAACCACTTTATTTTTGATTATATAACTAATACATTCGGAGAACATAATAATGTTAGATTCCTATTCGTGCCCCACCCTCTCCCGCCTAAAAGTTTGAAGTCTTTATGTCTGGTGAAAGAAAATCGACATTTTAAAATAATTTCCAAGTTTACATTTTTAATATTGATTTTGAATATTGACAGCTGATAACAAATTTATAAGCGAAAGTCTATAATTAATTAAATAACTCGTTTTTTTTTGCTATTTCCTCTGGCTCTTTACGTTCTAAGTTCAAATCCCACCCACATCAGCTTTGCGTTTTAGCCCTCCGGGTTCGATGAAATGGCGTATCAGTCAAGTTGTTATTGACTAGTGCACTCGACCCTTCAAAATTGATGGATTTGTGCCTAAATCAGAAACAATGATTTAGGGGTTGGACAAAATAATGGATAGACTTAGCATCATAGCATCATAATTTTCAAATATCTATAAAACCACCAAAAGCTTGTTCATATTTATGTTTTTTGATTTATTATTAGTGTCGCTTAATATGTTTTGCTAAAATTGCCGTTTCTTTTTAGATATCATCAGAAAAAAAGTAATCAAAGTTCATTAAAATGACACATCAATCGTACTGTTAAACAGGTCAAATTGTTTGTGCTTGTATGGCAAGCGCTAGCGTAACGAAAACAGCCAAACTGCTTGGTGTATCAAGAAGTACTGTCTTGAAAGTAATAACAGCCTTTCAGAAGGAGGAGAAAACCTCCTCGTTGAAACAGAATTTTGAGGGGGATGAGTAAGTCGGTTACATCGTCCCCAGTGCTCAAATGGTCTTATTTTATTGATCCTGAAAGGATGAAAGGTGAAGCCAACCTCGTCGGAATTTGAACTCAGAACATGAAGATGGACAAAACGTCGCTGAGCATTTTGCCCTGCATGCTAACGATTCATTCCGCCAGCTCGTTGCCTTAGCCTGAGTAAAAAAGTAATATTAACAGGAAAATTCTTTTCAATTTGATATTGATACAAATTAAACAGTCCATTTATGAAAGGCAAAGCTGTTTTCTATCTACAAGAATGAACAAGACTACTGTGAAGACGGTGATAAGTTCATAAAAAACGGTATGAATTGCTTTAGTTTACGGTGTTCAAAATCTATGTGTCAACTATAGATTCTATACACGCGAGGTGAATACGATGAGTATTTCTAAAACACTGCCTTTAGTAATATCCCCTCATCTCGCGAGAAGAACGATTTCTTTAAGAAGTAGATCAATATGTTTATAGTTGATCACTCCCACCACACACAATTACTCACTCACTCAGTCTCTCTCGCGCGCGCACACACACGCACTATTTATGACAAAATACGAGCATTACGTTGAAACGTCTATTTACTTTTGCTAGTAGGTAATAGCAGATGTTGAAGAACTGCAGAAAATGATAGGTAATAAATACCAAGCTATAAGGCACAAACTATTTGCCTGGAAGAAAAGACATTAGTGTTGCAATGACTGGGTTTTTTATGCTTAAGATAATGTCTCACTAGCAAAATCCGTGGTAATTCCACGAATTTCGAAGTGAATAATAACTATATTATAACAACGTTTTCAGTTTATACTGTTCCTTCCAAAAATATAAACAACTGTATCCGAGGGCCCCAGTTAAATAAACTTAACGAATCTTCCTTAGAAGCTTTCCTTTAGAATACACATAGGAATACTACCGAAAGAAACTTGTTCAATTTATCCCATTAATATTTTTTCCCTATTAATATTTAAAAGTGTTATTTTCTCGTGCTACGAGACTAGATTGGCAAAAACTTTAAAGCATCGGAAAAATGCTTTGCGATATTTAATCTGGACCTTTAAATTCTTAGCTGAATTTTTGCCGAGGTCGACTTTGCACTTTATTTTTATGGGATCAATAAAATCAAGCATCATCAACCAAATTGTGTATGGTGGGAGTAATCGACTGGCCACGTCTTATCAAATCTGCTGACCTTGTGAATAATCAGAAATATCTACTCCAAATTGATTTCTCTTACTATCATATTTGTAATACTTTCTTATATCTCTTTGCTAGTAAATTGTATTTCCTGGCCTACATATTTTAAAGGAATTAATACTTTTCCTTTCATATGAATATAAACATTTTGTAAATAAAATGTTTTGTTTTTGGAATGACATTCCTGGTGCGAAAGGTAGATACGATAGTACAATATATAACCCACAGCTTATATCGACGAAATGGCAGAATCTTGAGCATGTCAGAAAGTCTGTCTCACGTTAATTATTCTTGAATATATATTTCTGGAGCATGGCACCGAACTGTAAATAGAGGGTGTTGTATTAATATATATAAAATATGAGGTGTAAAGGTAAAGTTACCTTCTCGACTCATAAGGGCCAGTTTTTCGGTTTCATGGCGTGTATATTCCCTGGACGGGACGCCGGTTCGTCGCGGAATTATTCATTTTGCCAGCTGAGTGGACTGAAGCATCGTGAAATGAAGTCCTTTGCCCAAGAACAAAACGCGTCGCCCTGTCCAGGAATCGAAACCACAATCTTACAATCATGAGTCCCAAACCCTAGCCACTAAGCCACGCGCCTCTAAAATCTGAGGTGTCTTGTAACTCACTATGAAAGCTACCTTTTACTTCATCTTCCATGTCTGTTAGTAAGACTAGCATCGCCATGTATGTTTATCAATTTTTTTTTAAACAAAATGAAAATTTTCTTTTTGAAATTGCCACCTCCCAGGGGCCACAAACAAACAAGACCTATGCAATGGTGACGATTTTATCAAGCGTTTTGTAATAAAACAAACAGTTAACAACTTTTGAAAACAAAATTTTTCAAAAATTAAACTTACGTGCAAGAAGACAATATATTTCTAGTACGAATAATGAATCGCTACCACAAGGGCAGCCATTTTTGAGGGAGAGGACTAGTCGATTACATCGACTTCCAGTGTCGTCTGAAGAAAGACGAAATAGCGCTAAGCATTTCACATAGCGCGCTGACGATTCTGCCAGTTTGCCGCCATGCTCCAGAAATATTTATTCGGAAAGAGAAACGCTTAGCGTGCATAAAAAAAATAGTTTATATATTTATCTGGGAAAGATCTAAGTACCGATCATAAACTTCAAGAATAATAATAATAATAATAATAATAATAATAATAATGCTGCTGCTGATAATAATAATGAGGATAATAATAATAATAATAATAATAATAATAATAATAATAATCATCCTTTCTATTAAAGGCACAAGTCCTGAAATTTTTTGTTTGGTGGGGAGTAAGTCGATTACATTGATCCTAGTGCTCAACTGGTACTTATTTTATCGATCTGGAGGGACGAAAGACAAAGTCGACATTGGCGGCATTTGATCTCAGAATGTGAAGACAGATGAAATACTGCTAAGCATTTCGTCCGACGTGATAACGATTCTATCAGCTTACCGCTTTCCATAATAATAATAAAAATAACAACAACAACAACAACAACAACAAAAATGATGATGGTGATGAAGATGATGATGAAGGTGATGATGAACATTACTAGAACGATTTAATGAGACACATTCTCCACAAAATTCATTCATAAATTTGCGTGGGCCGTAGAAATCAGTGTTATTATAAACATATTCCTTCTCATAGTATTAAATTGACAATCTAAAATTTGAATGACCACATAATAATAGCGAAAAGACAGATATATTAATCACAGAATATTGTTAGCCCTCGAAGCAGTTGTTATTGTAGTAATTTACATGTGCTTAGATCTCATAAACTTAGAAAAAGGCGTGTGTGATATGTCAAGTATTTAGATTGAACAAAGAATTTTCAATGTGCAAGATGGTCCACGTTATTAATTTACTGTGAGTACATATGTATACACAAACAACAACGTATCTGAATGTGAATGTATTTTCAATGTGTTTTCCGTTCGTCTGTGTATTTAGTATATGTTCATGTTGATTTACGGCGGAGGCGCAATGGCCCATTGGTTAGGGCAGCGGATACGCGGTCATAAGATCGCGGTTTCGATTCCCAGACCGGGCGTTGTGAGTGTTTATTGAGCGAAAACACCTAAATCTCCACGAGGCTCCGGCAGGGGATGGTGGCGAACTCTACTGCAACTTTCCCTCACTCTTACTTCCTGTTTCTGTTGTGCCTGTAATTCAAAGGGCCAGCCTTGTCACGCTGTGTCACGCTGAATATCCCCGAGAACTACGTTAAGGATATACGTGTCTGTGGAGTGGTCAGCCACTTGCACGTTAATTTCACGAGCAGGCTGTTCTGTTGATCGGGTCAACTGGAACATTCGACGTCGTAAGCGACGGAGTGCCAAAGATGTTTATTTACGACACATTTTTTAAAATTATATATATATATATATATATATATATATTGGGTTGTCCGGAAAGTTCGTGCCGACTTTTGAAGGAAAGAAAATGGTCAATTAATACTTGCGATTATATTTTTAATCAACCAAATGTGAACCATTTTGTTGCACAATGCGTCTCCATCTTTCCTTTAACTTGAAAATACCCTCTTCCCAGAATTGAGGTGGTTTCTTGGCAAATAAGTCGAAAGGTAAGCTACTATAAATTGGCACGAATTTTCCGGACAACCCAATATATATATACACACACACAGGTATGCGATACTTTCCGTTCGTTGTCTTTTTTATTTAATTCTGAATATATTTATATATTGTATATATATATATATATATATATATATATATATATATATATATATATATATATATATATATATATTATATTATATATATATTATATTATATATATATTATATATATATATTATATATTATATATTATATATATATATTATATATTTATATATAATTATATATATATATTATATATATATATTATATATTATATATTATATATATATATTATATATTTATATATAATTATATATATATATTATATATTTATATATATATTATATATATATACATATATATACATACATACATACATATATATATATATATATATATATATATATATATATATATATATATATATATATAATGTTCAGTAGCTTTTGTAGATTGGACAAAAATTGAATTAGCAAAGCTTGACAGAAGAACTAGGAAGGAATTCAATATGAATGGAGAACTCCATCCAAGGGCAGGAGTAGCAAGATTATCCATACCTAGAAAGAAATAGAAGACTACTTGGAGTTAGAGTATATATAGACTTCTATCTAGGTAATAGTGAAGAAAGTATATTGAAAGCTGCTAGGGTCACAGAAAGACATAGGGAAACCAAAAGTCCAAACGATGTTAAAAGCCAGAAAAAGAAAGAAATTATCTAACTGGGAGGAGAAGGCGTTACGTGGTAGATTCCCCAAAATAGTTGCAACAAAGAGTAATAGTGAGACGTGGTTATGGTTGCAGAAAAGAAAGCTGAAAAGGAAGACAGAAAGTTTCTTAGTAACTGCACAAGATCAAGCATTAAGGACTAATTGGATAAAAGCAAATATAGACAAAAACCAAGTAGATTCCCAATGTAAATTATGCAAATCAAAAGAGAAAAGCGTAACTTATATAGTAAGTGAATGTAGCATGCTGGCACAGAAATAATACAAGAAAAGACATGACAATCTAGGGAGAGCAATCCACTGGAAGCCATGTAGAAAGCTAGGATTTGAGCATACTGATAAATGGTATGAACATGAACCTATTAACGCACTAGAAAGTAAGAGATACAAGATGTGGGACTTTAACATTCAGACTGACAGAGTAATAGAAGCTAAAGGCCTGATTTGGTAGTAGTAGATAAAGAGAGAAAGTGCCAGATAAATTGACGTTACAGTCCCACATAAGGAAAATATTAATATGAACGGTATAGAAAAAATAGCAAAGTACCAGGACCTAGCTATTGAATTACAGAGACTTTGGAAAGTGCTTTGAGAGCTATCCCTAAAGATCTGAACAGATGGATAGAGGAAATAGGCATAAAACCCAGTTTGGTACAGTTGCAGAAAACAGTGTTTTTAGGGACAGCTAGGATATTTAGGAGGGTTCTTGATATTTAAAGTTACTTGTTGTAGCCTGATAGGAGGGTTCTTGGCATCTAAATCTACTTGTAGTTCGATGTTAGGATTCTTTTCTTTTCAAACAGTCTCATCTGTTGTGTATATATGAAAATAATTATAATAATAATAAATCGCCCAAACTCTAAACCTAGTGATCCATAAACTTCCTTCCTATATAAAAACGACTTAGTAATATTTCTGCAATGCTTTATATACTTATCTTAATAAAAAAAAATCCATCAGAAAGAATACTGTGAAAACTAATATGGATGTATCATATTTTATCTATAACGATAAAACTGAATGCTGTAGATAAAGAAGGTTCTGTACATAACATAGATTGATTACGAAAAATGCTTTTGACTGTTTTCGCACCCATCTTCAGTATTCTGGAAATTTTAGCCATAAACAAGGAAGTGAGAGACATAATAAGCATCCGCATCAAACAAGTTAAAGGAAAAACAATTTATTGACATCATAGAAGAAGGAATTCTATAAAGAAATACAATACCTATAATATGAAACATTCAAAATGAGCCCCCTTTTCCGCTCTTTTTATGCCTAGTATTAATATCGTTAAACAACACATAAGTCCGAGGGTTCGATTCTTGAACTCATCGGCGCGTTATGCCCTTTAACAAGGTGGGTCATTTCATACCGTTTCTGTCTACTCTGTTGAACATTTGCACTAACGAGTGACAACGCAACTCTTTCCTCTTTCAACTGTATAATCCTGGATGTGCCAAGTTAATAGCAACAGAGTCGAGAGTGTGTCTATGCTTACTGGCGAATACGCAAGCACCTAAACTAATCAGCGAAAGTATGGTATTTCCTGCCAAGTCATGTGAATGATGGTTATGTGTTACGTGACAGTATTCAGCTACACCCTGTATATGGGGTCAATTTATTCTAGCTGTATTCAGTAAATAAATAACTAATGAAACGGAGCCATGATATAGGGAAACTGGCATTAAGATCGGTTTGGAAACTTGTGCTCAGTAGACATAGAGAAAGGGAAATTGCTAAAGAAAATAGAAATATATTTTTAGTTAAAGAAACAGATCGGATTTGCAATTCATATAACGACACAAACGTATGATAAAGGCAAGTACCCTAATGATTTGTTGCTGATTCAGGCTCCAGCTCACCATAGACCATCCACATTAATAGTAGAGCGCCTAAATACAACGAGACATATACAGCGTTTCAGAATGACGCTACTACAACATCAGTGAAGATATCACCGTCTTCACTTCTTCACTTCACGTGGTTCATAAATGAAGTATTGGATTTTGTGCTGGTGTAGACTCGTGCTATTCCGTTTTGGCTTGGTTGGCGTGATTAGATGAAAGGTGAGGCCCTCGTTTATTCACTGTCACCGCCATTATGACATTCATCCACTTTCACGCCCATGCCTCCTCCCGCTAATAGTTTGTGCAGTAACAATAACAGCGAAACGTTTACATCTTCGTTGTCATTATGTCCATGTTGCTCATGAGTAAAACAGATCGATCATAGACAGTTTAACAGCTTCCTGCAAATGTTTACGTCGGTTTTCACAAGCCAGGCATTTACCTCTGTTGATACTAGAATTCTGTACGGATCTTCATTTATCATTTACTTCTACGCAGAGGTACTTGTTCATTTATTTTTATTTGATATCATAATTAGTTAACTATAACGTCGTTGCCACTCAGTCAATCATCGGTTATGCGACCATTTATGACGTCGAGAGTAAGAATGGCAAAGGTGTGTCTGTGACTTGATGCAGAACAAATTTTGTGAATACGTTGTTCAATGAACACTGATTTTACTAGTTTTCTCGCTCGTGTTTACATCTTTTGACGAACGATACACTTTCGCATTGGTAGGGAAGGCTTCCGACCACTTACCTTCAAGCAAATTACGTGATCTAAGACATTGACTAGCATGAAGTCACCTCCCCGAGGTATCACGATTAAGAATGATCGAATTTTGATCCAGCTGGAAGCGAAGCAAACTACTTAGCTACACAGCCAAACCTACGTGAACCTTTCTGCCACTGTATTGCATTGTAAGTTTTCTTCGTCCATTACTCCAAAACAAAAGTTACGCTCACAAAGTCAAAAGAGCGTCTTTCCTCTACTTTGAAAAAGAAGGCTTAAAGTCATTTAAAATCCTTTTGTAATATAGGCACAAGACCTGGAATTGTGCGTGAGAAGAGCTAGTCGATTTAATCGATTCACTATTTGGCAGGTACTTATTCTTTGAAACCATAGAGGGTGAAATGCAAAGTCTCCTTCGGAGGCATTTGAACTTAGAAAGTTAAGAGTCGGAAGAAATATCGCAAAACATTTTGTTCGTGGCGGTAATAATGCTGCCATATCGCCTAGAATCAATTGTGATCCAAACATTATTATCCCATCATTTTTATTAGATCATTTTTATTAGTCTTTATTTTCAAAATGGTAAGATTGTCTTTTATAATTCAGTCAGAGAAAAGTACTTATGGCTTCATCCAGAGTGTCCTGTTAAACTAGGAAGAAGTTGAATTCTCAAAATAAATCCAAGTAGCAGATAGTGTTGTTAAACTGTGTAATACATTAAATCCTCGAATGGAAGTATAGTCGGGACTTTTATGTCAGTATCGGCTTCATTTAAGGTGTACAGGAATAGTAGGAAGAAGTTATTATGAAAACGTAGTAGAACCGAATGCTTGCAACTCAAGCGCCAAATGGTGTTGCTAAATAGAACAACAGAATAAATTCTTCAATGGAGATATAGTTGTCATTTTTACGATGTTGAGAAACTACGCACAGCCCAGTTGGTAGACACAGCCAGCACTGTTCCATTATATGTGATGTGAGTTTGGGTTTGTCATTTGACCGAGGCATCAACATGTAACTCTTTATCATTGGTAAATAAAATTCATAGATCTTTGATGACTTATGGTTCCAGCTTGCCAATATTTGTGGTCATGATTTTGACTACTAAGTGTATTCATGATCTTTCGTTATCATCCATCCCAGAACTGTTGTTTCTGTATATTTCTTCGTGACATTTTCTCTCCCGGTATCACCTCCGTCATTGCTGTCTCTGCCGATGCTGTTATTGCAACCGTTATCACAGATTTTTACATTTCTATTATCGATTTTGTTCTTAGTGTTTCATTATTGTCTATATTTTTGAGAGAGTTTGATGTTAATTGATGATATTAATGCTATTATTTAGGCTTTCGTTTGCTACATTAGTATTTTCTTTATCCACACCTTCAGCGACTTGTATGAGAGTCCTGTGACGCCGCTAGAAGCAGCAGCAACATCACCACCACACACCACCACCACTGCTAGCAGCATTTCCTCTTACAATGTATTGACCAGCACAAGGCTACTGTAAAGAAATGTTTGTGCAATGTGTCACGTCGTGGTTGCCAAACAAACTTCTTAAACAGTCATGCTTTATCTTAAATTGAAGGAAATAAATACAGTAGACTAGTCAAATAGAAAATACTACAACATATAGCATTCTGCAGAAAATTCAATAGTGATAATAACTATAGTATTCTCTAATTCATAAATATAATAGCAAACATGTCTGGAGAGAAGCTACTAACGCAGGCGGTATGCAATTATTTCTCGATTCAATCCCGATACGCGTCTTCAAAGACTGTTGTATTCTACGCCAACCTGGAGTCGGCTAATACAGTATAGCACAGGGAAACTGCGCGGGCACTCGTCATATGCAGACATACGCGTACAAGCACAAAATAAATATGTCCGTGCATGTATAAACGAATGGCATTAGTCAAGAGCTTGAACTCACACTTCCTGATGGAATGTTAAGTGAGCCACCGGCAAAATCAGTGGTAAGGTTTACCTCGATGTTATTTGATCTCAGAGACTAGAGCGAGGGAACGAATGATGCAAAGCAATCTCTCAGTTGCTCTAATAATTCAGTCTATTCGTCGCTTCTATACTCGAATGCCTAGACATGCGTATCGACGTTCACACGCATCTCTTTCTCGTTCCCTCTCTCCTTCTTACTGTGAGTGTTTTCACAAACACACATACGCACAACCGCGTATATAAACACACACACACACACACACACACACACTCACACGCATACACACACACACATACACACACACATATATATATACATGTATACATGCACACAAACATACATACACATACATTCACATGCACACACACGCATGCATACACACATGCATATATATCAATACAAATATCCCTACCCCTTTGTCGGAGGATCCTTCGGGCCTTCTGTCGTCTCCAGCTAGATACCACCACCCACCCTATTTTTCTCAACCCACCACTGTCCTCCTTTAAACGCGCCCGTAACCTACGCGATCTACTGGTCCGTAGCACCTTCTCCTCTTCCCCCAACCCCACCCGGATCCTTTCCTTGCTCTAGATCCCGCTGTCACACCTGCCCTTTCATCACCAACAGCACCTCCATCACTGTATCCAACCAACACACTCACCACATTAGAAACTTCTT
This sequence comes from Octopus bimaculoides, assembly GCF_046866305.1. Lineage (NCBI taxonomy): Eukaryota > Metazoa > Mollusca > Cephalopoda > Octopoda > Octopodidae > Octopus > Octopus bimaculoides. The sequence goes on along the minus strand of NC_142945.1, from coordinate 15,277,078 downwards.
CTCCTGCACCTCTTCAAGCCTTATCTATTGCATTAGATGTAATCTCTGTAATAAACTCCACGTTGGTCAGACGGGTCACAGGCTGGCCGATCGGTTTTTCACAGCGTAAGTGAGAAAACAGTTATTTAAGACCCTTTTTTCATTCTAAAGGTAAATCGAAGTCTTTTAAAGATAGTTACACTAACAATAAGGCAACTACTAGCAAAACTATATGGTCGATTATTCCTGATGTGAAGCAAATGAAATCTAATCTTCCTTTCCAGTTTCGTGAAGCTATTATTAGGAACTTTCCAAAGAATTCTAGGTATTACTCGATTATCAACTCGCACACGTTTAGGATCAGTTTTACTAACATAAAAAATCTTTCACAAATTATCTCTTCACATAATATTAGTCTGTTAAATAAGAATCCAATTACTGAAAATACTAACATCAATTTAGCTAGTAATATTAACAACAAGGTTTTTGTCTTTGAAGTCAATTCCAACAGAATTAAGTTTATGTCTAGTAATTCTAAGACTAAAAACTCTATATACCAGTGTTAAATTACTTTCGGTACTGATGTCTTTTTTTTATATAGGTAGTTCTTCTTCTCAGTTATCTAAAAGAACTTCTAATCATTACTCTACATTTAAGGATAGTAATAAACGCAACAATACAGGGCTTAGTAAATTGATTTGGTATCTAAAAGATCGTAATAAACAATTTAATTTAGATTGATTGATTCTCTCCATTTCATTCCCATACGATAAAGGCAAAGAATTCTACCAACTCTGTAATAGTGAGTTCTTTAAAATGTAGCTGCATAGTTAAGGACATGAGTTTTGGAACTACCTGATATCGTGTCCGATCTTATAACACAACACTTTCAACACCTATTTTTTTTTTCTTTAACGTCGAGCCCATACAAGAATTTAGTGTTAATATTTATGTGTAATAAACTGTTTTTACTTTTACAATACACAAGCTATTTTAACATGTTTGTTATAAAATACCTCATAACATCCTCATAATCCTATTATAAAAGTATAATAGGATTTTTTAAACATCGAATTGTTATGAGGGACCACCCAAATAAAACAGGAATGAAAGGGAATTCATAAGTAAAAAATGGTTGAGAACCCCTGAATTAGACCTTCAAGGCCCATCATTAAATGTTGCACTGGATTTTGTCCTGGTCTAACATAGACACAAGGTCAAATATTGAGGTGACAGAATCGTGAGCGAAATGAACAAAATGCTTAGCAGTATTTCTTTCGGCTCCTTATGACCTCTACCCCAAAACCTCTGAGGTTGACTTTGCCTTCCATCTTATCGAGGTCGATAAAATAAAATAGCACTCAAATATTGAGGCCACTGTAAGCGATTAACCACCTCCGCCTAAAACTGCTGGCTCTGTGCATAAATTAGAAAATTATTACTGAGCTGCAGAATCGCTAACACGCCTGACGGCATTTTGTCCGTCTTTATGTTCTAACTTCAAATTCCGCCGAGATTGACCCTGCTTTGTATCCTTTCGGTGTCGATGAAATATATACCAGTTCAGTACTAGGAGCAAATGTAATCGACTGGCCCCCTCCCCTGAAATTGCAAGCCCTGTGTCTTCAGTAGAAAGGACTATTATACTCTTTTACTCTTTTACTTGTTTCAGTCATTTGACTGCGGCCATGCTGGAGCACCACGTTTAGTCGAGCAACTCGATCCCAGGACTTATTCTTCGTAAGCCTAGTACTTATTCTATCAGTCTCTTTTGCCGAACCGCTAAGTTACGAGGACACAAACACACCACCGTCGGTTGTCAAGCGATGTTGGGGGGACAAACAGAGACACACAAACATATACACACACATACATATACATATACATATATACGACGGGCTATCAAATCCACTCACAAGACTTTGGTCGACCCGAGGCTATAGTTGAAGGCACTTGCCCAAGGTGCCAATCAGTGGGAATGAACCCGGAACCATGTGATTGGTAAGCAAGCTACTTACAAGACAACCACTCATGTGCCTATAAATATGAAAAAAGTCAGAAAGAAAGCAGTTTATTAGTCCGGTCGATACTTGAATGGTACTCTTTTTTATCGACCTCTGAAAGATAAAAGTGTAAATTAGAATTAGCGAGTTGTGAACTCTGAACGTAAAGGTATGTGAATTAATTCTATAAGGAATTGTGTCCGACGGTATGTCGATTCTTCTAATACTTTACTCTTCTCGCCTTCATACTAAGAAGAAAACGCAAAAGGAGAACAGAATAGAGACAATGTGATGATATTTATGATGAGAATGATGAGAATGTTGATGATGATGATGATGATGATGATGACGACGACGACGATGGTAAGGATGAGGATGGTGAATATGATCATGAGAGAGAAGTGATAGATTATCAAAATCCTCATGATTATCTTCATAACATGGAAGAGAAGAAAGAGAAGAAAAGAAAAGAAGATGATGAAGCTGTAAGAGGAGGGGAAGGAGAAGATGAATGACTACAGCGACAGAAATAGTGCAGAGAGGAATGGTATTTGAAAGAAGGACAGTGTTAACAAATGGAAAGTGGCAGAGAGAGGTTTTGTATCAAATATATTGGTATTGGAAAACGAAATAGGAACAACTCGAGAAGATGGATAATAAATAATCTTAATAAATTCATATACTATTCTTAACAACATATTTAAACAGAAAGGATAGAGTAGTTGCGAAACATAGGAAAGAGGCACAAGAGAAATCCGATTTAGAAAGAGGGATCAATGGAATGAGATACGGAAAAACTGGCAGTTATTTTAATACAAGTGAATCGCTAATACTGAGATTAATGTGAGTTTGATGGTGCGATAAACGAATGCTGAGATATCAGGGTAAAAGGAATAAAAAAAAATGCCTTCAGTATTAGCCTTGGAAAGATCAGGAAGCGATCGGTAATGAAGAGATATTCTGAGAGAATGATAGAATTAGATCAGAATATATTGTACTCCTCACATTTGTCACAATTATTTAATATTCTACACTGTGAAAACGAAGACAGCGAAGAAATAATTCACGTTCAGATTTGTATGAAAGATATACAAAAGAGCTTAAGGCATAGGAATTCTCGAATCTTGAAAGTCAACGTAGTTTGTAGGTGGATAGTGAGAGAGACCGAACGAGAAAGAGCGAGAAAGAGGGGAAGAGAGATAGAGTGAGAAAAGGGAGAAAGAGAAGAAGAGAGAGAGAACCTTTTGGTATCTGCAGAGATCAAGTACTCTGTAATGGAAGAATCTACACTAAAGAGATCTAACATATATCATCACTTTAGTGAAAAAAATCTCGATGGTTTTTCTTTTGTGATTGTTGAAAGCTGACACAGGTGTGTGTTTTTAAGTATATACTGTTATCTTAACTGCAATTCTCTTTCTTCAAAATATTTTTCAGTGTTGAAAACGAATAGCTGAATTATTAATGGGATCCAAGCATATACATATATATATATGTGTGTGTGTGTGTATCCGTGTGTAGAAAACTGTGACAATGAATATTGGTATTGTGATTGTTGGCCAATAAATTCTTAAATTCTATATCACTTAGGCTGATGTATCGCGAAACCACAAAATATGTCTATAAAAATATTAGAAACTTGCATACAACAAGACTGAACTAATGTATTCCATGGAGGTTAGCCCTGTTCATAGTTTTTTCATGCTGCAGCATTATACCTGGTATGAGTAAATGATTGTGCCATACTCTTAAGATTCTTGTCAGGCTATTAATATCAAATTTCGACATAAGGCGGCGAGCTGGCAAAATTGATAATAACACTGGGCAAAATACTTCGCGGCATTTCGCCCGTCTTTACGGAGTTCAAATTTCGTCGAGGTTTATTTTGTTTTTCATCCTTTCGGGGTGATAAAATAAGTATCAGTTGAGAGCAGGGTCGATGTAATTGACTCATCCCTCTTCCGAACTAGCTGGCCTTGCTCTAAAATTTGAAGCCAATATCAAATTTAGATATGTGCAATTGTCCATTTACAAAACTTTCGGACTGTCCCACTATATCTCCGATGCTTTCAGATTGTAATTTTCTTAACTGAAGCTCAAAAGCGGCCATTAAAAGGACGATCCCAGTACTGGGTTGTACTTAATATTATCTATGCAATGTGAGTGAAATCAGAATGTACAGTCATAAGTAAATACGCCCAACCAGAAATAGGGGGAATAGAAAAAGAGCCCATCATGTATTTACGGTGGGAGAAAACTTGACTGAAAGCTACAAATGCTTCAATTCTCCTCCTTGGAACGTTGAAGAATTTACAGGTTTTAGACAATTGTTGAATTAAAAAAATGTATTTTATAGAAGATTTGTAGAGCGACAAGAGAGGAGAGTTCTAATCCAAATTAAATGGTGGTCTCTCATCCGGTTGATAAGTGGTGGGCTCTTATTTCTTTCTATTCATTAATGTATGTTTATTTGCATTTACACACACACACACACACACACACACACACACACACACACGAATGTATGTATGTTGCCCCCCCTTCAGTAAATGGATGTACTGTATAATGAAGTGATGAATTGTTATGATCTTCGGATGCCCTGATGAGACCCCATGCTGCGTCCTCTTACATTTATAGGTACATGGGATGTCTTTATCAGTATCTACTTTTATTTATTCCTAATTTTCTTAACTATTCATTTTATTATTATATGTAATTAAAACAAATTAATCTGCCTTAATATATTACAAACTGTCTTTGCTCCTCTCACATTTATATATAACTATGTATGGAAGAGTATACTCATGGAACACCGTACGAACGTATTTTCTTTTATATTTTCCTTACATGATTTTGCTCTAGTCGCAATAAAAGAAATCCACCTCTTCCTTCTCCTCATCCTCACCATTTTCATTGACCTCCACCTCCTCCTCACCATAATATTCATCATCAACTTTATCCTCCTCCTCCTTCTCCTTCACATCAACATCATTGTCATCGTCAACAGCTTCATTCATTGTCAGCATTTCAATACCACATACTATCATCAAAATGGAAAGAAATGAAGATAACTTAATAAGGATGTTGACGATTCAAAAGAAAAAAAAAAAAGTCGTAGTGTAATAATTCGTTATATTTTCTTAGAAATTTACGTCAGTCGCAAAGATATGGAAATTTTGCTGGGTCAATGGCGCCATCTGCGAAGAAACTAACATTGCTGATAACATGATTCGATTTAGACACCTCTTTTTTGTATATTTCTTCTGTGGTGTCTCAGGTCTTGTGAGTATATTAAACACAATACTTCTTTTTCCTCCCCGTCGTGTCCCTCCTCGTCCTCCACCTCGACCCCCTCCTCGTCCTTCTTCCTTCTCCTACTCCTCGCCCTTCCTTCCTTCCTTCCTTCCTTCCTTCCTTCCTTCCTTCCTTCCTTCCTACTACTACTACTACTACTACTACTACTACTACTACTACTGCTGCTGCTACTACTACTACTACTACTACTACTACTACTACTACTACTACTACTACTACCACTACTACTACTACCAGCAAAGGCGGGGAGTTGGCAGAATTATTAGCACGCCGGACAAAATGCTTAGCGTCATTTCGTCCGTCTTTACGTTATGAGTTCAAATTCCATCGAGGTCGATCTTTGCCTTTTATCCTTTCTAAGTACCAGTTGAGCACTGAAAGTTGAGCAATGAAGGTCAACGTAATCGACTTAGCCCTAACTTCGAAATTGCTGCCTGTATGGCACAAAATTTGAAAGCGAACCCATAGTAGTAGTTGCAGTATTAAGCAAGCGTGATGAGAGTTTAACAACAGCAACAACAGCAACAACAACAACAACAACAAAAGCAACAACAACAACAACAATAATAATAATAATAATAATAATAATAATAATAATAATAATCCTTTCTACTATTGGCACAAGGCTTGAAGTTTTTTGGGGACGGGGATAGTCGATCACACATAGACCA